>NW_025766207.1:0-58064 GCF_003918875.1 Haliotis rubra | reverse complement strand
TGCCGCCGCCGCCGTACACAGAGACAGATCATGAATACATCGGTCTAAGTCAAAAGAAATGAGGCACCAGTCGTTTGTCATCTTCTATTTAGTCTAGGCGGACGAGTTGCGACGATGACAGCGTTATCAAGTAAATTGCAATATCATTGAATAATGACGTCATAAAATCTTTGTTCAATTATGCGATGTCGTACCGTTCGGTTCGTCCGTCCGTCGTTCACCATTTTATTTCCGGATCGTTATCGCTATGTTCGTTACCAGACATCGCACGACTTCAGTTCAGCCAAAATCATCATTTTGAAACAAAATACGGCATATTGATGATTTCCGAAATGATTCAGCGGTCGAGGTATCGTCGCTCATTAACAGAAGATATATTGTTTTGATTTTGCGTTTGCTCCCCGGCTCCATGGAACAAATTTAGTCCTCGTGATTTTCATCGAGAACCAACCGTTCGGTTTTTCGCCCCGCAGATACATCAAACAAATTTTGTTGTTTGGCATTTTCCCCGATTTACGTGGACGATCTTCGACTTCAAACATTAACCAAGAACAATCATTTTCTCAACGTACCAGTAGTCAAACATTGCATTAGCATTTTATCGCCGACGGAAACTTCAGTTCGTTACCGAAACTTCTGGTCAGCTCATAAGAAGCGGTAACACGATATCACGTTCACGATTAACGGAATAACTTCGCCGACTTGCTAACCGTCAGCCGATTCCAACTTCGACCATAAGGAAAGCGAAAGTGAGCGAGCATATCGTTATGTATCGCCGCGGGAGAATCAGGAATACGCAGAAGAATGCCATAAATGCATACAGCTACGCCGCAGCCTGATAGTTCAATGTAAAGAATATCAGCAGCTACGACACAAACGCCCGGTTTCGTAAAACATCAATCGAATTACCGAAAACTGTTTAATTCACATCATATCATTCTATGAAATAAACATCTGCAATGCTGCATGATACGTCGTCAGGAACACGTCATTATCCGTCATTGAAACGACAACGTTCATCATGAGATTTCACAGCTGTCATCATGACTTGGGCTCAAAGTTTTATCCATCGCCGTACGTTATATAATCATCAAGATACTTCCGAGATGTCGGTCTATAGCGGGATGAATCACCAATTTCAGATTTGTATTGCTTAGCATATTGAGTTAATCGCGTCAACATACGTGTAATACACGACAACATCTGACAGTCCGTTTGCGATGAACAGCCTCAAACATTATCATCATCGCAAAACAGATATAGATATTACACGATGCCGATAAGTTTTCGTGAATCATTTTCATAAAGATCGAGATCACCAACCATGACAAAATACTCGACTTTCGATATCTTCAGCGAGTTTATATCGCTAAAGAGACTATTAAGCATCTTCAGCGTCAATCGCCGAAAGAACAATATCATACTGTCGTTTTCACGCAATAACAACCGCATTGCACCAGTTACGAATAACAACCGAATGGTAAGATTAATTAAGGTCGATGAAACAGACAGGGGAAACACTTCAAAGAATGCATCGACGAACCGACCATCGCTTTAAAGCATATTTACGAACATTACATAGTTTGAACCGACAGAATAATGGGTTAAAGACACCGCGCATTTTCAAAATGAAAGCTTACACGGACCCGCATGATCATATAACAGACAGAATGAATACGATTGAACGCATCATGGTACGGCATTACAATAAAGAAACCGCAAATCGCGTCAGAATTTTCGCAGAACAAGAATATACCAGTCGGCCGGCAGAGTTTAAATGCGATCAATAGATCGAATCGTCTTCTGCCAGATGGTATACCTATTCTTCCGCGGAGCGGTCGTCGGCGACGACCATGCCAGAAACACCACCGAGATTTAATTGTTATTTCACGCCAAACCACAAGAAGTTTCGTGTCATTTACGCACAGTATTAAAGATGCAGATGGTTTCAGATGCCTCATCGAACAGACCAACGATATCTCGGAGACGATCATCGAGACTCGTCAGAATGGCCCCGTTTAAGCATCGCTGATCAAGCCAAGACCTAAACTAATCGCCTGGAGTATCAAGGGTCTCATCGATGTGAAGACGTGTATATCTTATTAATATTGATGAACAGTTCGCTCGTCATTGCACAAAACTTTTCAATAAAGACCCGCTTAAATAACAACAGTGAGAGAATACTTCGAATACAATGCGTTAAAATAGCCCAGATGCTTCATAAAGGAAACATAACAAAATATTCCATACCAGATTAATGATTGTTGCTTCCCGACCGAAGCCAACTGTAAGCGTTTCGTTCCGAGCCGATTTCGTCTCGCAACGATATCATAGCTTCCGCATATTTATCCATCAAATGAAAATTACGAACAATGCCAGTCACATAGTTATCTTCAAAACTTGTTCGCGTCTACCTGCGCTTCAATATTGCACGCAACAAGCGATCGACGTTCGTGCACGATCATTTACCTGGTGATTTACAGCAGGTCACTGGAGATTCAACCGGGACACGATATCGACCAGTCAACATGCGTCCACCAATGAAAGCCGCATCGCCGTTTCAGCCGAATTTCCGCCCCACGGGTCGATCGACTATGCAATAAGTGCCGCAACCAGTCGCCTTCGGGCATTGATTACTCGGCTACGTCCTCTCTGCGTTTCTCTCGCTCAACATTAACCAGCTCTGCAACAATTCAAATCCTGCCTTCACGTAACGAGGGATCACCATAGGATCATACACGACAGCATTGTGCCCGTCTGGCGATCACAGATACATTTACCACATTCAATAAGACAAATCAATGCCAGAGATGAAATGTTACCGTTAACATTTCCGATGCCCCATAAGTCAAAACCGGGGCCCCGATATTTTTCTTCTGACGTTGGCATTGAATGCAGAAGGAGTCACTCTCAACATAAGTCTGCGACGCTTGGATAAAAGAGGAAGCCGATGTAAATTCACCTGCCAGTGTCTTTCACAGCTCCGGTTATCATTATCAGATTTAATTTGATATTGATATTGCACGAACACGCTTCACCACGGTTTCGGTAAAGCTTAACGCCGCCGTGCATAGCCGCGAACACCACATCAATGTCGTCGTCGTCTTCATTGCCAGCCTGCCTGACGTCGGCTTCAACCACCGAGGGTGCCACGACGCATTTATCACGCCACCAATAAAAGAATAACGACAGCCCGAAGACAAACTATTTCTGGCATCTAAAGAAACAGTTTGATAAACCGCGATCCATAGATCTTCCACGATTCCGGCGTCAACTGTTACCGCGTCATCGTACGTCATTCGTTGTTTACCGGGTCTAAAATACCGCATGTCGACTTCAACAGAATAACATAATAAAGCACCATAATAGCCATTTAACGATATTGTCGCCAGACTATATTGAAAGATGCAGAACGCAGTGATAAAGGTAAGTTTCCGATATAGTCGTCAGTCATAACGTTCATTAGCGTCTCGGTTGCAGCATTTCAACATTACACCAGACGGTGTTATTTACCGCAGCACGCGCCGACATCCAGGTCTTCAAGTCAGTACGGTTGTTCGACTGAAGTATTTGCGGCAATTTCACATATACGCATACGGCATACCGCCATCCGGCATGCATGAAGCTGACCAACAGTCGAACAATGCCAAAGAAATTCTCCAACGTCACCATCTTTCCGATTTATCGCATTAACAAAATAGCGACATGTTACGTATACCGTTTGCTGCGATCATGCCAAACGCAGCAGCCTATACTGCCGCACGTTCGTTTGCCTCTGCTTATTCCAGTTCAACATCGTCTAAAAATGGCGATAATTCAATACCGATTAGTTTTCATATGTTTTAAAATGGGTGAAGACCGAATATTCGCCCGTTCAGTACCCGCACGCACGCCCAGCACCACCAGACAGAATGTAAATACGGTGAATTGCCGATCACGTCGCTGTGCATTCTACCAAAGCCCAGCACCAATGAATCGAAAGGTGCCCGCCGCCACACTAAAGCATACCGCAAGCTTAACGTCATTTGAGCGACGCGTTATATTTCACACTTTCAGCAAAAGCCCCAGTACTGTTACACCATCCGACAGCTCGTAGAAGTCGTTAACCCACAGCCTGATGGCTAATAGCTCATCGTTCGCCGACGAAAGGTATATTTTATGAATTTCAGAACGCCCACGACATACGATGACACAATGCAGTAGTCGTTAAATGGCATAGCCATAGCGCACTATTCTCGCGAAACAAACCCGAATATCCGGCTGTACGCAAATCGTCGATCGATCGGCGGTCACTATGATCAATGTCGGTTACCGATGCCGCCGACTGTCGACCGACAGATCGCCCTCAAATATGAGTGCGGCAATAAACTGCCTTCACGTCGCGGCGAACAGATTTCGGTTATCCGCATATTATTCGACAGTCAGTAGCTTATCAACGTTCAAAGCGAAGCCTTCACCAATGCTCGCTGGCTAGGTACCATCACTCAGTTCATATAGTTGCCAAAGCCCACAGAATGCCAGTCACAGTTCATCTTCAAATCAATGCTCCACCAGTCGCCATACCGGTTGAAGCGGCAATGTTCAGCGACTCCGGCACCCGCCGACGGGGCAGTTTCAGCCTTAATCATAGCCGTGGGTGATCCATCGACCATTCGGCATCATTGATTTGTGATCAGATCAGAGCATAACAGCAGTCGGTTCTGTTAATCAATAGCTAAACCATTTAGCCCCCATGCTATGACAACATATTTCACGTTAATTCATTACAATAGTATGGCCGTGATCTGCACCACCGTAACGTTGACCAGCATACCCGTTCCGTCAAAAATATTATGAAAACAAGCATTTTACATCTACCATCTTTAATGACTGGCAGATCCAATGGCTTCCCCGGTATGATTCGTCTTCATCGTTTATTGCATCGCGAGTAACCTTTCCCTTTATTTTCGACCGCAGTTTTACATTACGTCCATGCATGTTCTCGTCCGGTCGTTGCCAATACGTTCATCAAAAGCATAAAAACAACATAATCATCCCTCGTTGGTACCGTGCATACAACGCCAGTAATAATATAATCACGCAGACCATTGCCTGTTTCGTATCGCAATACATATCAGGCGAGACGTAGAACCGGGGCAATACCGTTAAAAACACCATTAAAAATAGAACAATGAAACAGAAAACACAAACAAATCAAAACCCTGTCACGTTAGTGCTAATAATGTCGAATACAGACACGATAAAATTAATGTTCATTGAACAATATAAGAACGCATCTTCGATTGATTCAATAAAGGCATCTTCCATGTCGTTGGCAGCAGTACTTCATTTATGAATCATTACCACTTCAAACACCAATCACATTGACGCTCGTTATGAGTGCAGAGCGGCGCTTGTTGCTAGTCGAATAAATTATCTAGAACCTTCTGAAAGCAAACCGTGATTTCACCAAATAGCGATATTGATATCACAATAACCAATTAAATTACCCGCCAATAACTCGAGAAGAAGGCAGTTTTCTCCGCACGAAGCGTTGTTGCTCATTTTGTACCGTTAGGTTCTTCCAGAATTGTTAACGAAGACTTCGTCATATTCAATCAAAACATGAAAAGAGTTGTCAGAACGATGTCGCTCAAATTTTCCCGTGAAATCGCCATAGAACAATTCATCGGTACAGCAGTGAGTTAAACATCTTCAAGATAGTTACTTCAATCAATATTATAACATACCGATAAATATATCCCATCATTCGTTACGATGGCGCCCCATAATGCGCCCGCATGCAAGCATCGGGTGTCGAAAGAGTGGACGTCAGCAGAAAACTACGGAGAGCAATGGAAGAACAGGGATCGTTCGAAATTCGGTAACGTAATACACAGACAAACGAATAACAGACAATGAACATACATCGCCCGCGTTCGTTCATAGGTGGCACATTTCATACACTTTGTTGTGATTTACTGGGCCATTGTAGATTTTCCATACTACCAATGCAAGCCCGTAGCGGTTTCGCCAATATTACTGCAGACAACGTTCCGTTTCGTCCGTCAGATGTCACCGCATCGATAGCTCATGACGGGTTAAGATTCATTTAGTGTTCGGCATTAACGTTATTATCGTCGTGTCGCAATGTTCCATCTATGACGTTAATGCCCGTATTCATACGCCAATGACAGCTTTATCATCGCGCGTTAGCCGATCTTCAGCAAGTTGTTTCGAGTTAGCAGTACGAGTGCCGACTTTCGCTGCGCCATGCCGCAGTATGCCGCAAAGTTTATCGATGAGGTGACAAATGCCGTGCGCGGTTTTGAAGATACGCTGTTAAAGTTTGCGTTGATTCGTCGCCACGAACTTTCAGGTTCGTGTTTTAAATCTTTATTTGACCATTCCGGTAAATTGTTGCGCCCAGGAAGTCATATAAAGCTTCGCACCAAAGTCGTATACCATAATAGCGATGTCAAGATTTACCGGTATTCAAAGTCCAGTTCTCATTTGATAAGTATAGGTTTAACACCATTAAATGAATACCATCATAGCACGCTATAACCGTCAACATCATACAAATATTATCATCTCCAGAAATATCAGATATAAAGAAATTTATTTGACCTTCGATAATATCAACCGTTTTGGGCCAATAGCATCTTTTCCACGTTTGCGCCCGATTCTGCTGTAAACGCAAGTGACGCGATTTATCTTCGCATTCAGGTGCCGTCAATATCAGCCCGAAACCAACGATCTGAACCAACATTCGAGTCGATACGCAAAAGAAGTCCACGAATTCTTCGCAGAAGCGCCGACGGAAAACACCGACGTGCGTACGTGGAACATTCGTATTGCGAAACATCGCAGTTTTTGCAATGTCATCGATAATGGGTGAATCAAACATTGATCTTCAGTAACTACGCTGTTGATGAGTGCGACCGTTAAAATGTCGCCGACTTCAGCTTGACGCATGTCGTCGGTTCATTGACGATGCTTTCATGATGCCGATTGATTGCCTGGTCCAGTCCGACATGTTACATCTGCTGGCCGAATAATATTGAGCGGCGTAATACCAAACCGACTCAATCACCGCATGTTTAGAATAGAATATCCCAGCCCCAATATTGTTCCGTTACGCATTCAACGCCGAATTTCGATTGACATAATGAATTTACCCAGTTGTGCCTTTCGCAGCCACCGTTTAATCCATGTCATTCACGCCAACGTTCGATATCCCATACGTAATATCTCACACACCATTAGGCAGTACATTGCAAAGTTACAATTTGTTTGGTGTTGCGTAAATATAATTCTTCAATAAACATTGCCAAACATCAGTTTTCTTCAGGGCATTATCATTCATGATGGTAACCATAGAAAGTTAGACCGCCCGTTGCAACAGAGTGAATGATTGCGTTGTTCTAATCAACAGATCGTACGTGAAATGTTATCAAGATTGGCCTCAATTTCGACAGTCACCGCGTTGCATTCTTCGAATATTTCACCTTCTCAGTGATGCTACGGCGAAAAATGTTAATGAGATATCGATAAAGATACCATAATGAAGTTAGTCGTCGCCAATTCCGCGAAGAAGGTACATTGATTGCGTATGCAAGTATGATGGCGCAACGCACGCGATCATTAAACGTCTTTTCATATTATCGTTGTTAAGCGTTCTCTTCAGCAATTTACCCGAATAACAGGAGTTCAACAATAATCAATGTTCGTCAATCACCTATCAGCTCGACAATCACGCCGTTCGCCAGCGTTCGATGCCGACGATGGGTTGTTATTCTACCACAACAGTTCACATTGTTCGGTCCGCCGACGACTCTTCATCAATGAAGACAACGGCGTCAGATGCCACGCAGCAGCTTTTCCCGAAGAGAACACCACGAATATGCCAAGATACGCAGTTTCAGTCGAGAATAGATCAGCCGCATGCGCACAGACTAATAACTAGTCCTTTCAAATGCGACAGGTCATCATCAGCAAACGATAGAGATCGAGAACAGTTCTTCTGTTTACTTTCCGTGAATGGTTCATCTGTTCGCTGATCGTCATCAATGCAATGTCAGAGTTTATCTATGCTTCATTGAGATGAAAACGGTTCAGTCGGTTCAGAAGTCGATGTTCGAAGAAGTTTCGTCGCCGAAGCCAGTATACAGCGCACAGGACGGATTTGCGGTAGAAAATGGGCGACCGCATTCATCGCAGAGCATCTGAATGTTCAGCGACGCAGGGGATATTTCGTGACGCTTCCTTCATTCTATCAATAGAACGCTTTACGCGAACCCTCATTGAACATTTCACCGTCGCTGACACCACCATTGTTCCATTTATCACTTCCCGGCCGTTATGCCTCGAAAGTACCATCTAGCTTTAAGTCGAAATTTCAATATTGACACGCATCAAAGCCGGGCAGCCACATCGTCAGGCCCCGACCAGATTTCGCCGATTATGTTCACCGACGATGTATCGCCAGACGCGTGATTCCTTCACCATTAGCGTGAGTTCATTACGATTAATTACGGTACTTTTATATCCGGTATTTTAGTTTTACGCTGTCGTTTTCTACCGATTGCAGTAAAGACCCGTCAGCCGCGTCGTGTCGCAGCGGAAATACTTCGTTATGCGCACCAACATAAATTTCGATAATGTCGCTTCATTTCGAGTGACATCATTGTAAAGACAGATACGTATCAGCGACCGTTTGGCGAAGGCTCGCTGGTTATAAATCCGGGAATAATATGATCGATTTAGTGCGCTTCGTTCAATAGTATCGACAAAGCCGTAAGATTGTGTCATGATTGTTGTACCGAAACCGGGTAGAACAACGTCAGCAAAAGAAATGCAACCGATAACGCTGGAATTGTCTTCCGATTTGCGTAGATGATGTCGACGCTGGATCATGGGGACGCACCGTTCACGTTAGAGCCAGATTAATAGCCGCCCAAACAGCAGCTTCGAATATGCCCGGCGCGGGCCCACACGTAAACGTATCGGTCAGTCGTTCACCATCTGCTCAGCGATGCCGGTTTTCACGAATTACAATATGTACTGTCGCGACGACCATCATTTGGAAACAGCCTAAACAATAAGCTCATTGCGTGAGCAACATTCACGCATGCAAAACCCGATAGATTTGCTCGTCAGTCATCATTGTCACAATTACCTCAGCAAACCCGCCAGCCTAAAGCACGGATCAAAACAGCCGATTCACATGTGATCGGTTAAAGCCACGCGATCATACGCGTTGTGCCGATCACTGGATACCTGTTCGGTGATCTATTTACAGCTTCAAAATATTATTGACGCCACAGCCAGCAATACATGCCAAATACGGTTTCGTGATTTTCATGTTAATCATCGCATTCAATCATCGCAATGGTATCGAGAGTTACCGGAGCCACAAAGAGATCATGACGTCAATCATGACGCCGGTTAATTCAGCGATGCCATATCAAAGCCCGTCGGCGTTATGGCGAAATATCGCTGTCGTTACGGTTGTTTCCGTTTACGCCAGCATTGTTTCCGTTATGATGGCGTTGCGACAAAGGCGTTGTTGAGTCGATGCCGGTTCGACGTCATTTAGTCATAACCACTTTCCGAATCCATATGTTCTTTGCGCCGTCTCCTGGCGTTCAGCCAGTTCTTAGAAATACCCTAAAAGCAAAGTCACCGGCGTAGTCAGAAGCCCAGCCAGCGCGGTTGATCATCGAAGACCTGCTCGAATCCTCAATAAAGGTTAATGTGAAGCTCATTTCTGCGCCGTCGATGTTAAATATCAGCCAGCGAAAACGTTCAAACGTCGCCAGTTCATATTGAAGAATCAAAGTTAAAAGTGCTCGATTTCCGTAAACTGTGGTAAAAGGTCGATGCGCCCAGTATATATGTTGATCGGTTCAGTTGCTGAAGAACACTTCGTCAACGATCCAATATCAGCTTCGAAAGCCAGTTACCTTTCATTCAGTACGAGTCTAACTTATTGCTTTCGAGGACCGCTAAACCATAAAGAACCGTCAACGTCACAAATATATTGAAGCCAATCAACATTCTACCGATCGCACCAGATCCGGCATAGTTTACCAGCATTAACGATCGCCAGCTCCACCGTTATCAGTAGTATTCAAATCATCCCACTTAAGTCTTTACTCGAATGCGTATTAACGAACATCATCGACATTTCATTGCCCGACAAATGGAGCAGATATGATCACGGCGAGGTAAATTGGTGAGCGACATCGTCATCACGTCATAAATCATCTGAAAACATAAAACAAATGCTCTGCTCGAAATGATGATGAAAAGTTCACACTACCTTAAAGAGCGGGCTTCCACCGCATATCAACAGCACAATCATCAACACGGTAATTTTCGAAGATAGCAACAAATATCTTTCGGTACAGCCCATACCATAAGAAAACGAAAATAACATTCGTACCGTCCATTATTTCGGTTGCAAACGGCGGTTGGCAGCCGCGCGTGATGCAGTTATCGTCTTCGTCGCACCACACTTCATTCCGGCATGTTCAACTTTTCCTACTTTCGGTGAGGCAGAAACAGACTTCAGCGGGTACTTCAACACCGTCATTCCGCAACAGTCAAATCATTGTTTATCGTTCGCTAAATTACTTCAAATTCGGCTAAAGATAACGAATATTACGTAATAATAATCAAAACCTTCAAATCAATATCATCTTATTACAACAGCAAAACGTCGCCATCAATATTTGCCAAAACAGCCGCGATAGTTTACGCTCTGTCATATCGAACATGATACTTTTAACCAATCGCACGAAGTTATAAAGCCGTTGGGACTTTCTTAAACCATTCAAACCAAATAAAATACCATTGATATTGCGTCGCAAAATATGTCTTTGATACCAAATAATAGCGCATGAACATGTCACTGGAAGCGAACATTTTTTCGTATCAACGATACCGCTTCAGTAAACAACACGTTAACAAACTAATAATGCAGAAAACAATTCAAAATCGGGAACATACAGCCCGGCGGTCGCATCGCCGATCCCATGACCAGCCCGCGAAATGCACCAGCACCAACCGCCCATTTCGTCATCCTCGACTGTCCGATGGGCCGTGTTATCTGCGCATTTTCATCCCCGAAACGCCCGCTTCCACGCTGGCTTTCAGGTACCGCCCGCACTTCGTAACAGCAGCCTTCCTCATTTTGCGGAGATTCATTCGAATATCATCTACGCCGAAATTTCACCTGTGTTTACGCCGATTTACCTTGCCGCCGGTCGTTGTATGTCACTGGACCGTGGTGCGCCGATGGCTTACTTTCTGCAGCGCTCGTCATTCAAATGCACCGAACCAGCGCCAGCATGTGGGGAGACAGAATCTTTCGCATAGAACCTGGTCATGCGCACCCAGATCAGCCGACGGCTTAAGCTCGTTGGTTTCGGTAGGCGAGAAAGTGACGTTACCGATCGTCTTCAGTTTCTTCATTCGGCAGCTCAATGAAAAGCCATTGTCAATAATCATTAGCTTCGAGAAACCACGTCGCGTTATAAAGCGGCGCAAAGGCAGCCGTATGAATGAAGTTCGTGTCCGTGGTTATACCGCTTCGAGCGTATGCCTGGCTTCAAACACGTGAATGAAAGATGTCGTTTCCTCGGCCTTCGACGGTATGCGGTCAAATAGGACCACACCTTGTTAGCGGCGCTCATTCCGCCGAATGGTCGGACATCTTCCGTTCAATACGGATAGCATTTCAGTCTTCTATTGCGGCGACAATGATCAGCAGTTCGCCGATGACCTGCCATGCCGTTATTTCAGCATGATTTCGTCCACGGCCGCTTCTGCGTATTTGTGATGATCAGGTTTCAGACATGATAAAGTTGCCGGGCAGTATTAATTCGAGATTGTTGAATTGCCATTCCATTGTTGATGAATGATCCATCTACGTCAGTGGTCGTCGTCCGTGCCACCAAACGAACTGACCATCAAATTACGATGACATCTTCAAACAGTTAACCGTGAAAAGCCGCCTATTGTTATAGGCCCCATCTTTCTCGATACGCAGCTGATGTTGCTTCGATGAAAGTTGGTATGACTACGTCCGCCAAGACGACACCAACCAGCCACGTCAGTCCGGCAACAAGCTCTTCGGTATCTGGTTGAAAGATAAAGCCGTATAACCGTTTCTTCGTCGAAGATTCCAGATTCCATTCTGATACCAGATCTCCCGAGATTGCCAGTAGTTGCGCGTACAATTTTCCGGGATACATCCGCCGCCCTCATCATCTCTGCCGATAGCCTCCGCTATTCAGAGTAGTATCATCAGCAACAAATACCGGGTATCTCTTCTTCACTGCCGATATATCGGAGTCGCCACGCCATCAACATTCGCAGGTCAAGTCGCTCGTTGTTGTGCCGAGTTGTTGAACCGCGATCAAGACGGAATACCGTTTAGATTTCATTGTGAAAAGCCATTTCGTCGTTATCAGAAAGCCGCTTTTAAGATACACGAGCCGGCATCGTATAATACGCAAACTGCGCCAGACGGATGTCCTCATCGTAACCGTACACCGAGCCTTCATATTCGGATCTTCTTTCATGAAAGAATTTCTCCTGCACCAACAACCAAATCCAGTATCTCCCGAAGTACGGAAGAATGATAACGACAATGAGGATCATGAAACAGCGATATTCCATCTTTATACGCGACCGGTCAACGAAATCGCGGAAAATCCAAATGCGTTCGTATTATCAACATTTCCGTTATCGTACCACCAGCAGTTCATCGCATCCGTTCACGGGCTCGAATTGGACGATCACGGGATTGATTAAAAAGTTCGTTGAAGCGAATTCGGTTACTTGAAACTCATCATACAAAAAGCTCACGCCCAGACAAGTTTTACAGCCGTTCGCCAGATACGCAAAGTTTTCGATCACGAGCATTGCCCGCAAGCTTCACGTTGATATTTTATATAGACCGCAAACATCCACCATATCCCCGCAAACAACGCCAAATACCACAAAAATCTAGTCGTCATGCTGAAATACCGGCACCTTCACCGGTAAACGCCGGACTTCATGTTCAGCCATGACGCCATCGCTCAGCTCGGCACTATTGAAAGCTTCTGTGAGGTTCGAGAAGCTCAATGTTCGACGATTTCATTATGCGCAGTCGAAAATCAATAACGATCTTTCGTTGGTTTTCAAGATACGGCGGAAGATGCCCGCCTCTGACCAAACACAGCCGACCGAAAAGTGACCGTTTAAAGTTCTTCGCGACATCAACAAACAACATTTCGGGAGCATTTTCTTTACTGTTTCCGGTGAGCTGAGTCCTGGCACAGGCCAATGTATCATCTTCGAATGGTATCGCGACCATCGACATATTACCTGCGCCTTCAGCACCATAAATCTCTATCTTCTGAATAAGCCTCCCGTCACCGAAGTCCGCTCGATCCGCCGAGCTGTGACATTCCTTTCATTGCGAACTTTTCAAAAAAGCGACGACTTCGTTTTCCTCACCAGCAGAGGCTCATCGCCAGCCATGCCAGTACAATACTGCGGAACGACATCCTCGACCGAAATCGCCTGCCGTATGACAGCCGAAAGCCTTCGGGAAAATTCGGTTTACTGCCGGCGTCTTCACATCGGTGAATTCGGGCAGACCAGGAACGTTATCCTGCATTCTTTATAAAATGTTCTGGTAAGAGATCCGACGACGGTCCACGTCAGCCAGTCGTTTGCCGAGGTTTCACCATCTGGCATCGATGCATAAGCCCGTATTCTCAGACGTTCAAGTTGAATTTTGAGCAACTTCCAGCCAGTCGGTACTCAGCCAATCGCTGGCGAGCGTTAATAAAATCAATGCTTTGCGGTTTATTTATCGGGGTAACGATCGCAAGAAGCCATCGAAAGTCAGATTCGGTACGCTGAAGATATCACCGTTTTCGCGCCAAGCATGTTGCTCGCTTCCGGATACTTTCGCCGCCAGCCAGCACGAGCCTTCATACCATTCGCTTACGCAACATCAGTTCCTCGCCGGTTCAGGTAGTACAACCACCATTTTGAGAACTGATCTCGTTATCGGGCCTATCATCATGAATGGAAAGCGTGTTAAACAGCCTGGGTGCCTTCAGGTGGAACATGCGCGTTTGCCCACCGTGGGTTTAGCAGTAAAGCGACCACCAGTGCCGCATCAAAGCCGAACATATCTATCGCGCGGTAAGTCGAATATAAAGAACATTAACGACCTCGAGCCAGCCACCGAGGTCAAGGCCAAACGACCTGTTCTTGATCGACATTGAGGCGCTGTAGTTCAGTTATCAAGACAACCTTCGCTCTAAATATTTCATAACAACCAGCTCCTCGAGCCCTTTCTTGTTCGTTTTCTCCACTCGCCCTTCAGCTGGTTTATCCGTTGAACTTCGTAGTTTTTCCCGAAGCTAAAACCCCATTGAGTTCAATACCCGCATCCGCCATCTCTCGATTTGTCCTCTAACCGTCTTTCTGTTGCATTAGGCCCATCTTCACGCTTCATCAATCTTTCATTCGTCTTCAGAAAGCCGTTTCAGAGCCAAAGATCGCTTCATTATCAACCCCATGTCGAAAATCACCAATGTAAAATTAAACAATACCGTTCAACATTACCCGGAAAGTTCATTTTTCATGGTTTAATGCCGTACCTGTTCAATTTCGACCGTAATCTTCATCCTCTCCCTCGCCAGCCCGCTTAACTTCCCGACCTTTCGACAGACTTGTAACCGCAATACCGATACCGTAGTCTCATTGTGTTTGCGCACTTCGTGTCTCATTATTTATCGTTCTATCACCGTCGAAATGAAGCGTCATCTTCATTACGCAGCAACAATGCCATTGTGTCATTATTGCCACCAGTAACGATTACCGACGTTACATTGCGCCCGATGGCAGCTCGCTCAACATCATAGCGGTTAACCGGAATCGATATTTAGCATTGATAAAATTCTTTATCGCTAAATCAAATAATATTCGGTATACGTAAAATCACCTTCATTGACTGCTTGGTGAGGTTCGAAAACACAAAGCAGAAATTTCGCTGGGCAACATTCAACACTTCACTTATTTCAAATTAACAGTCACAAGATAAATATGTAATAATTAAACCTTCTCAAATAATATTACCTACGCCTGAAATATTGGTCAGCAACACGTTACCGATTTAAACATGCCGGTTCAAAACAGTTTAGTCGTCTTCACCAGAGGCATGACGTTACGTTTCCCGACGAGCAACAAAGTAACTGTTACACCTTGGAAAATATTAGCAGTCGTTAGCTGAAATCATCTTCGAACCGCTTCAATGAAATTGGCTTATTAACGCCTTAGAACTTCAGCACTTCGCAATTATGGTAGAAACATGGGTTCTGACAACGCGACGGCATTAGCCCACCAATTGAGTGAACATTTTTTCGCATCGTAACAAAGGAAGCCAAGAAACCAAAACACGCAGAAAGATTCTCATAGTGAGTCATCGAGCACTCAACAGTGACCGAAACCTAAGTTACCGAAGTATACGTAAATATTTAAAGGCGATTGACGGGAAAACATTACGCTGGCGCTGGTGTTCATTTCAGCACGGTTTAATTCGGAACACTGTAGCGCTTTCAGAGCAGGCGTTGTGCTTCATTACCAACCAAACCGAAAACAGGGTTCGCTCTCGTCTTCACTTTGAAATACCCGATTGAAATTGTAACAACGTACTTTCAGTGCTTTTAAAAATGCTTTACCGATGTCATCATCAACAGGTTTCGTTACGTAATATTGACAAGCGTAGTGCTGGTTATTAGCGCAGTACTGGTCGGCTTCGTGCCGTAACAGTACCGCAATTGCGCACGCTTCTGGCCTTTCGACGCCAGAACTTCCTTTTTCATAGAGAAGATTATGAAGCGTTTCAATTTGAATGTTTGGTGGTTAAACACCGATGACGTCAGCATCAATTTGTTGTGTTTCGACAATCTGCCGCCTTCTCCTCCGTTCAGTTGATCGCCGTTCACCGGTTGCGTTCATGCCGACAGTGAGGAGATGGTTTACCATCACAGTCAACATGTTCAACGCTCTATCAATGGCATCATATCAGGCGGTGTTGTTTTTCATTCTCATTGCCGCAGCCTACAGTTCAGGAAGGAGCATCCACTCATCTTCAGCTGTCCGGCGCACCTCGCTCCTCATTGTTACTCGTTCGATATGGTTTGTCCAGATGACCTTGCCTTTTCACCTTCCTGTTCGTTCCATATGCTGCTGTGTTCGACGCATTTTCTCGAATGATTCCTCGATCGAAATTCCTTCTGGTGTTGAGGACGTAATGTTTCAGCTTTAGAGGTAAACGAGTTGAAGTTTCTCTCTCTTCAAAGTTATATCGTTATTTCATCGCCGGAACCTGCATTCTTATTTCACCTGCATTCCGAGCATTGAAATGTTACTATAGCGAAAGTTCCGTTTGTATTCTTCTCGCATTTCTGGCATCCATGTTGTACCGCGCGACAAAAGACAGAGTCAATTCGACTACGTCCAGCACACCAACACAGAAGGAGATTCCGGTCAACAGGAGTCGGACACCAGACCCGCAGGGAGGGGAGATCAAAGAAGCCGTGGGCACATGCAGCACCGCCTCCTCATGGATGCCTGTAGAGAATAGGTCAATCTGGACAAACCACTCTCAGAGAACGATCTCAACCGGAGCTGGTGAGGTTGGTGACATGGATTATTGGATAGTAGACGTCCTCACTCCTACTGTATGAATGTTCTAATTGCATTAGACACGGCGGATATGGCAAAGGATGGGGAGCGTGTACTGTGTCTGCCTGACACTCTTCCCTGACAGCAGGGCATCACACACACTACATTACGGTGTTGTCTATGATGATGCCAGGAAGAAGATTGTCTTCTATTGATGTGAAGGAGAAGAAATGCCGACGTTGATAATGCTGACTGTAGTGAACCACTGTACGATGTTCGGGGTGTTTAACCCACATCTCCTCACCGTCGCATTCTGTAGTATACATCAACATTTATATATGTTAAAACAATGATTTGCTGGCGGCACTGTTTGATGCTGATGTTTTTCCGGTGATTTAAACCGTTATCCAAACACTTCATAACTTGATATCTTCTATGAAAAGGAAGCTTTACATAATGATCAAGCACATGGCATTGCCATGTATTCACATACTCGGTCAAAGTGTGTACCATTTACACAACACAAAGCCAGTAGTAGCTGCTGATCTACTGCACTAATAAGCGAATAAGCGTCCAGCGTCTACATTCTACTTCCAATGATACATGTAAGAATATGTGTGCGTGGTGAGCACTGGGCACTAAAAAACATTTTAAAAAGCACTAGAAATTTTGTTGTTGTTACACCGTATTTCCCATCAGACATTTCTGCCACAATAAAGCAGCAAATACATATTCAGAGGTAAATGTAGCCTTCGAAAGCTTCGCAGCTTAAAGTATGAGAGTACAACGCACCTGCTCTTAAACATACAGTGGACGAAGTGCCAAAATCCGCAGCATTGTTTTGCAAGTAATGAGTGAGCCCATGGGCACATGGACGTTTTTTCCCCGTCGCCACGATTTGCTAGAAAATTCGTGCACGTATTTTTACGCATACTTCCAGTGACTTAAGCTTCGGATCACCGGTACAGGCTTCGATGACTTCACTATGGAGAGATGCGTTAAAGCCACCTCTATGGTAAAACTGTTGCATTATTAACAGAGAGTCGAAACCCAAACGGGACGAGATGCGTTTAACCGCCTTGTTGATGCAGAAAAAAATGTTCACTTCCAATTAGCCTTTATAATTTCAAGCACTAAAGATATTTGTTGTCAAAGGTTATATTTTTATGTTGCAGCACAAAGTTCTAAAAATAGTGTAGTGGCACTTTCATTGGTAAAATGAAGTCTCAGATGAGGTTCCAGAAAGTCTAGCTTGCTTGAGAATCTGGAAGTTAAAGTTTCCAAAAAGTACGTTCATGATTGTCATAACAGATTACTTCCCCTTATTGTGAGTGTTGCTCCTCATCTGAGCACATGGTTTGTCACTGCCTCCATGTTGGAGACATTCAGCTGTTTTAGTTGGCATGAACACAAATGTGAGCATTGTTTCAGTTATTGTAATATATTTCCACAAGCATACATATGGTAATATTATTTGAAGGTTTTATATCTCAGGCTATATTCATCTATTTATTCAACTGTTAATTTGAAGTAATTTTACTTAGGACTTGTCATGTAAGTTTGACTGTTAGGAATAATTGAGTGTTAGGAATAATTCTACTCAAAGCAAGTCTGTATTTCTGCTGTGTTTCTTGTCCCCTCGCCTAGCCAAAGCAAGCATTCAAAGTAAAATTGAACATTGAACGTATACCAGAATAAATTATTGGTGAGTAAAGAATTTGTGTGTCTTGCATCCACATCAGTTCAGAAAATTTTTCTAAATAATTGCCATATGATGTTGGAGCTGAAGAACGTTGACCATCAGAACTTTAATGCCAAATAACGTCAGTAGTGTTACCCTAATTGGACTTAATGAATATTTGTAAACATTTGTTGCTCTGCATAATGACCATCATAGTATAGTGTAACGTAATGTGCTAGTGATGGCAACGGGCAGGATGATGTGTTTCCATCTGCAGGAAGAACAATCTAATTTGACATTGAATGAACAATCTGATAATGTGGAACATAGAGTGCAAACTGTAGAGACTTCTGCGAAGGTATATCTCCAGTTGACCAGCGTTCGAGGCTAACCACACTAATGCTAAGTCTGTCGTCAGAGTCAGGAAGAGTTAAAACTTTGACTGAGAAAGGGAAAGTTGTTACATTACGATGGTCAAAGAATTGACAAATTGGCAGCGCTTTCAGCCATAACGAAGAAGAGAAATGAACTTTCCAGATTAATGTTGAACAGTGGTAGTGACAATTTACATTCAGTGAAGTTTACTTTGTGAGTTGATTGATTTGTGTAAACAGTATCACACTTACTTTGCTTCCTATTATGAGCAGCTTGATTCTGAGGCAGATAGAGATTGTGAGAGAAAACGCGTTATGAAGAAAAGGATATTTCTATTTCTAGCTTTAGAAAGGTAGTTGAAGGTTGATTTCAAATGAGAGACTATTGTTAGATAAGTGTGATAATCTGTCAAATAGGGTTCCCAAGCTTCAGGAAAAACTACAAGTTCAACGAGATCGGCTCTAGCTAAGGAAAAGGCAAAATTGGCTGAACTTCTTGCAGAAAAAGACATGTTGGAGGAAACACGTAAAATGAAGGAGCTTCAGTTGAACATAGAAATAGCTAAGACTAGGGCAAGAGAGAAGGTTTATGCTGATATAGACTTGGAGCTACAGGGTGATTTTAACCTCAATGTCCCCAGTCAGGGTGTAGGTGTAGTTAAACATGAAGAACCTCAGACAGAATACAAGCCTCAAGGTCTGAACCCAAATGCAAGTTATTTTACTCCTTCAACACAAGTTCACCCACCTTTGACTATGAATACTATGCATTCACATTCTGAGTTCAGCAAACATTGCAGCCTACTCAGAATGATGTGCTACTGCAAACCCACAGACAGATGACAACTGCCATGTTTCTTCCACAACCTGAAGTACCCAAGTTTAGGGGTGACCCAACAGCATACAGCTCATTCATGATGTCATTTGATGCTAGGATAGTTCCTCACACCACAAACAGTATAGACAGGTTGTACTACCTGGACCAGCAGCTGGAGGGGAACCAAAGGAGCTTGATAGCTTGATGTTTGTACATGGCACCAGTGGAGGATACATGAAGGCTCGGGAGTTGCTGGCTGGCGAATACGGGGATCCATACAAGGTTTCTACAGCGTACGTCAACCAGGCATTTTCATGGCCAGATATTAGGCAAGAAGTATAGTCAGAAGTTGAAACAGTTCTCATTCTTTCACCAAATGTTCACATGCTATGAACAAGGTTATATCTCATATGGGACTCTCCTGAACCATGCACCCAACTTGCAGGCTATAGTACAGAAGTTGCCCTCAACACCTCCAGAACAAGTGGCGAGATCACATTACTAAGTGTAGGATCCAGAACAACAGGATGATTGGATTTTAAAGACCTCGTGGAGTTCATAGACTTTGCAGCCAAATCAGCTTAATGAGCCCATTTTCAGTAAAGAAGCAATGAGTAAAACTGAAAGTAATCGTGGGACATACTCCTAGCAGAGGATTTAGTAAAGGACAAGCTGATTGCTAGTAAACCAAGGTCTAGCACTTTCGCAACAAAATGTCGGACAGAACTACACTGATCACAAGAAGAAAGTATCCTGTCACTTCTGTTGGAAGCACATGACATCGATGACTGTGAAGCCTTCAGCAAAAGACACTGAACGAGAAACGTACTTTACTTGAGAGAGAAGCAATATGTGTTATGGATGCTACGGATACAAACCACGCTGTCAAAGGATGTCTAAGAAAGAGAATATGTAGGAAGTGGGAAAACGTCATCCAACAGCACTACATGACGATAACTTTCAAATGAGACACAGCAGCCATCACATTCAACAGACACCAAGTATCAAACAGAAGGCAACGGCAACCAAAAGGATTTAACAGAAACAGTGTCATCTTCTTGTAACAGTACCAAGTCTGACTCGGTGGAAACTGTGCTACAGTCGATTCTACCTGTCATCAGTGTACGCCAGCAAGGTAACAGTAAAGCGGTGAAGACTTATGCACTCTTAGACAATGGGAGTACTGGTTGCTTCATCACTGAGAGACACTGCAAAGATCAACTTGGCGCATCAACAACTACGACAACTCTGAAATTACAGACTATGCACGGTGTAGATATGGTAGAAACCTCAGCTGTAACTGGCCCCTCACTGTAACTGACAATCAGGACAATCATCCAGTCTATCTCCCTAGGATTTTGTAAAGGAAATACCCAGTTAATCATAACCAGATTCCTGATCCAAAGTTTCTCGAGCGCATTCTCTCTGATTTGAAGATATGGCAAGTAAATTACCTGAATTTTACCCAGAACTCTGAAGTTGGTCTCCTCAATTGAAGTAACTGTCCTTCAGCCTTACAGCCTCAAAAGGTGATTCCATCAGATGGGGGATGGTCCGCTCAAGAGCGTTGTATAAGCATGGCTGGACGATTAATGGGCCTCTACATGTGAAGTTTAATAGTGAGAGAAACGCCCTTGTCTGGCAACAGAGAGTCATCCTTTGCGAAAAGAGTTCTGTGGAAGGAATGTCTAGCTCCGAGCCTATCGTTAGGATCTTCGAACGACTTCAGTGAGCAGGATCTCGCAAAGTACCAGGGAGAAGGGCTATTCAAGAGAAGATAGGAGATTTAATATGGAGACAGCAGAGGAATAGGTGAAATATGTCAATGTATCACTATGAGCTTCCATTACCATTCAGAGATGATACATTATGTGCAAAACAACAGGACTCAAGCACAGAGCAGAGCGAAATGGCAAAGAAAGAAAAATGCTCCAGAATGAACAGTACTACAAGGATTATGTAGGTTTTGCATGATAATCTCCTTGGAAAAGGGCTTTCCGCGTACAAGATACCTGAAGGTCAACTGTCAGCTGAATCACAGAGAATTTGGTATCTTCCGCACCATGGAATCTATCAATCCAAAAGCCAACAAAGATCCGTGTGGTTTCGACTGCAGCGCCAAGCATGAAGGAACATCATTGAACGACAGGCTTCTGCAAGGTCCAGACCTCACAAACTCTTTGATAGGTGTTTTGACAAGATTCAGAGCTGAACGGATAGCATTCATAGCAGACATAGAGTCCATGTTTTACCAGGTGAAGGTGCCAGTGACTCAACATGACAGCCTAAGATTTTGTGGTGGCCCAACGGTGATCTCAACGCTGACTTACAGGAATATAGAATGGGTAAAAACATATCTTTGGAGCAGCTCTCCTCTCCCAGCATATCCAACTTTGCATTGAAAGCCACAGCCAACAGGGCAGAAGAAAGGTTTGGCAGTCTCGTAGCTGATGTAATCAGAAAGAACTTTTACGTTGATGACTGCTTAAAAATCTGTAGAAAATGACAAGACAGCTATAAAGCCAATTCATGACGTGAGAGCCGCATGCGCAGATGGGGGTTTCAAATTAACCAAATTCAATTTCCAACAGTAGCAGAAACGTTTTGAAGTCAATCCCAGTTGGTGATCATTCCAAAGAGATTCAAACCCGTGACCTGGATTATGATGAACTGCCAATTGAACGTGCTCTGGGATGAAAATGGTATGTAAATACAGCATGATTTGGATTTTCCACCGACTTGCATTGAGAAACCAGTCACTACGTCGTGGTCTACTATCCACTGTTTCATCTCTGTATGATCCCCTTCGGTATCGCTACACCTTATCATTCTTCCCCCGTTAAGCTGATACTTCAAGAATTGTGCCAACAATGATCTGACTGGGATGATGATATACCAGGAAAGTATGAAGTCTCATGGAAAGTGCGGTTGAAGGAGCTCCAGATACTTGAAACTCTGAAGATTGAACGATGCCTGAAGCCTGCTGAGTTCGCAAAGTTAGTATCTAAACAGGTTCATGTGTTCTCTGATGCCAGCTCGGTGAAAAGGGTACGGCTGTGTAGCTTATCTTCCTCTTTCTTGATGCTGAGCAAAATGTCCATGTTGCTTTCTTCTAATGGGAAATCAAGACTGGACTCCTGTGAAACCTGTGAGTATTCCACGCCTTCGAGTTGACGGCCGCTACAGTCGCAGAAAGTTCAAATAGCTCAACTTATGCTGAAAGAACTTGATACAGATATTGATAGCTGGACCTACTTCACAGACTCAACGACTGTCCTCCATTATATCAACAGTGAGAAGAAGAGATACCCAGTATTTGTTGCTAATCGTGTGAGATTGATAAGGACTACCTAAAAAAAAGATTGAAGTATGTAGAATTCGATGAGAACCAGCGGATATAGCATCCAGAGGAGCTGAGCACAGCACAACTACTGGCGCAATCAGACTGGTTTGAAGGACCACAATTCCTCAGGAGATCTGAATCAGAATGGAATCTGAAGCAACCCGGACCGGCAGAATCTACGTTGTAGAGGAAACAGTTGCAACTACGTGTGTGTATCACCAACCAAGATGCAATGTGGAAGGGCTTGACACTTTGATTAAACATTATTCAAGTTGGTATCGCCTTTTGCCGGGCGTAGTCATATATCTCCAACTCATATCAACAACATCAAAGCTCGGGACAGGGAAAAGAAAAGGTAAAGTTGAATCGCAGCAATATATAAACCGCCACCGCTACAGTTGAGAAACTTGAATGTGCAGAGAATATCATCATGAAGTTTGTGCAGTCCAAGAGTTTCGGCTAAGGAAATCCATGTACTCTTACAGCAGTTGAACGAGGCCGAGTACCGAAGCACAGCTCGGCTCTACAAGCTGGATCCATTCATCAACAATGGAATTCTCAAAGTAGATGGCAGACTCAGCAAGTCTCAGATCCCAGATGAAATAGAAGCAATTCTCAGATTCTTTCTACCCAGCAAACATCATGTCACAAGCCTGATCATACAAAACATACACAAGAAGCCAGGCCATGTGGGACGAAATCATGTACTTTCTCAAGCTGGGCGCGAGAAAAGCATGGGTCATCAGAGCTTAACGAAACCGTGAGAAACATACTGTCCCATTGTGTCACCTGTCGAAGACTGAAAATGCCTCCCATGTGAACAGAAGATGTCCGACCTACCATTCAGCAGAGTGAATCCAGCGCCGCCATTTACATACTCAGGTGTAGATTTCTTGGTGGCATGCATACCATCAAAGAAGGTTGCAGGGAAACAGATGAAACGCTATGGAGCACTGTTCACATGTTTAGCTTAATGGTAGAGCCATACACATCAAACGCCAACTCTTTGGACACAGACTCATTCATACATGCCTTGCGCTGCTTTATAGCACGAATGCGGACCTGTCAAAGAAATATGGTATGTGACAATGGCACCAACTTCATTGGAGCTGCCAGAGAATTGAAAGAAGCACTAGCAGAATCTTGATCAAAACAGCATCCACTCTCACCTACTGCAAGCCAACATCGACTGGAAGTTTAACCCGCCATCAGCCAGTCACATGGGTGGTATGGGAACGCATGATAGGTTCTGTACCTTAAAGATTCTATCTCCCATGCTGTATGAGTTCGAGACCGTTTGATGACGAAGATACCGCACCCTGCTATGCGAAGTAGAAGCCATCGTCAACTCCCGGCCCACTCACCACAGTTCGCGACGCCACTGACCTGAACCCCTAACGCCAAACCTGTTCTGCTCATGATAAAAATCCAACGTTTTCATCACTGCCCACAAGGTAAATTTCAACGCGATGATGTCCTACATGCGTCGGAGATGGAGAAGGATTCAGCATCTCGCAAATGTATTTTGGACAAGGTGGAGGAAAGAATACCTGTATTCCCTACAAGAGAGACAAAAATGGAGTACAACCAAAACGCAAACATTGAAATAGATGACATTGTACTCCATCAAGGATGAAAATGCACACAGATCATGCTGGCCCATGGACGAGTGCGATCAAAGTTGAGCCAGACAAACAGGGCTTTGTGAGAAGTGTGATACTGAAAAACTCAAAGTACAGAACTGCGCAGACCTGTACCAAAACCAGTGTACTATTACTTCCAAAGACGAGTGCGAAAATATGATGATGTGTGAAATCTTGTCAGGAAAATTGACATTGTGTATGAATATGTATTATATAGTTATGGGTTGTATGTTATTTTGTAGATTGTTTCTTGCATTGTGAGAAGTTTGTTAAACAATGCTGTTTAAGAGGCCGAGTGTGTTGATGCAGAAAAAAAATGTTCACCCAATTAGTTTATAATTTCATGCACCAAAGATATTTGTTGTCAAAAGGTTATATTTTTATGTTGCAAAGTACAAAGTTCTAAAATAGTGTGTAGTAATTTTCATTGTAAAATTTAGTTCAGATGAGGTTCAGAAAGTCTAGCTTGGCTATAACTGTTATTAGTTTTCCAAAAGTATTATCATGATTGTCATATAACAGATTACTACTTCCCCTTATTGTGAGTGTTGCACCTCATCAGAGCATTAACATGGCTTGTCACTGCCTCCATGTTGGAGACATTCAGCTGTTTTGCCAGCTGGCATGAAACAATAAATGAGTAGCATTGTTTGCTATTGTAATATATTTCAAGGCATAATAAGGTAATATTATTTGAAGGTTTTGTTAATTGTACATATTATTCATTTATCTTGTAACTGTTAATTTGAAGTAATTTACTTAGACTTGTCATGTAGTTTGACTGTTAGGAATAATTGAGTGTTAGGAATAATTTACTTAGCAAGTCTGTATTTCTGCTTTGTAGTTTTCTGAACCTCACCAAGCCAAAGAAAGAAGTCAAAGTGAAATTGAACATTGAACGTATACCAGAATAAATTATTGGTGCGAGTAAAGAATTTTTGTGTCTTTCATCCACACACTTGGCTACCCAACCGCCCGTTTGCAGCCAAATGTAATGGACAGCTTCCTTGAAATGTTGTACAACCGTTTTTCTTATGAAACATATAGGAAGCCGCTGTACAAGATCTATTTGTTTATATCTCAAGAGTATTGTGTTGTGGGGTGATAACCTGTTAATTATACAGTGGAAGCCCTCTTAAAATGAGAGCGCAATGCCGTTTAGAGAACTTTTCCCTTCCATCCATCGCCACTGCTCAGGCCTCTTTGACACGGTTGAGCGACTGACATTGGTAACACGCCAATTAATTTATAATACATGCGTGAAACGTAAATACCACCAATTTACCTCACCTACCCATGCGTAATCCTTATCTATACCCATTTATCAGCAAAAGCAATGAGCTAACAATGTCGATGGTAATCCATTGTGCTGTTAATACACACATCCAGGCAATCAACAGGAGGGCCTGAGATACCGGATGTCGGTTTAGAGTACAAGTTCGGGCGATCTTTCTTGTGCCGAGATACGGAATAGACTGACGCTGGAGTAGTTAATCGATCATAAATTAACAAGCTTCCTGCCAGGACGATATTCTAGTGCCGATATTGGAGGAACATGCCGGATTGGAGGGCTGTTGGTTTTGAAGGCTTCCACTCCGAAATATATTTGTAACGTTGATGGTTTCTTTATAGTTTATAGTCTCAAAGCAATAAGTTAGACTCATTTGGAAATGAAGGTAGCAATAACTCCGTAGAAGCTGTGTGGGATCGGTTGACAAAGTGTTAAACCTATACGTATTATGCAACAACTGACCATTATCTGTGTGGTAATATTGCTTATATACGCCTTTCCAGACCGTTTTCTTTCATCAACTATTTTAAGCTTCCTGAGGTTTTGATTAAAATCAAACCACTTTTGATCGGGTGACTTTTGCTTTCGGGATATTTCTAATATAAGACTGACTGACTGACTGAGTTTGGTTTTACTGCTTTTAGCAATATTCCAGCAACATCATGGCGGGGAACACCAGAAATGGCTTTCACACATTGTACCCTTTGTGGGGATTCGAACCTGGTCTTCGGCGCGTGATGAGCCAACGCTTTAACCACTAGGCTACCCAACCACTTTTGATCGGGTGACTTTTGCTTTCTTCGGGATATTTCTAATATAAGAACCTGGCTACAAAGAACATAGGGATAACCTAACAGAACCATATAAGTTCAGAAGGGTGCAAGTTCTGATAATGGCGTCTCATTCAGAACCAACATCAGCCCAAGCTCCAACAACATCACCACTGTCCACACCAACACCATCACCAGCAAGGCAACATCTCCTAAACTAAACTAACAACTAAACCTTCAACACTCTCACCAGCATGGCAAACAAAAGCCGCAACAGCACCAAAAACGAAATCAGCACCAGAGCAACCAACATATTTACCAACACTTACAACGGCAGTTCCAACTACAACAACACCAACACCATCACCACTACCAACATAAACACCAACAACCGAACTTTGGTATATTAACATGCTTCATCTCATTAATCCCCAACCCGGCGTCATGATTGGCCAAATCATGGAATATGTTTGTGTTATTCATCCGAGGGCGAGAACAACTGTAACTCTGGGCCAAAACTCGATACCATTACAGTGATTGAATGCGTGAGTTAACATGAAAAATCCCACAGGCCGTATTTGAGCCATATTGTTACTGAAACAACATCAATAATATATTTTAAACTGTAAATAATCGATCTGGACCAGATAATCCAGTGATCAACAACATGAGCATCGATCTACGCAATTAAACTATGATCACATGTGTCAACCAAGTCAGCGAACCTGACCACCCGATCCCGTTAGGCGCCTTTTGCAGTATGGGTTACTGAAGATTAATTGTAACCAGGATCTTCACGTGTTACGAATGACTGAATGAATGACAGAATAAATGAATCCTATCAAAGTTACCGTTTTCACATATGCTAAGTATGAAGATCTATGTACAACGATTTACTCACACAATAGGCTGTTGGTGTTTAGGTAAGTTTCCAAATCGATAGTCGATGCCATTGATAATTTTACCTCTTCGTAATTCGTGAAACAAGCATGCTTTTTCTGATGAGTCTGAATGGGGCTTGACCGACAAATATGTTTGATTTATTCTTGCTCTTTTGCATTGGTTTTTTAAATTTATCGCAGGCATATTCAAGCTATATGACAGGGCAGTAATTAATCGAGTAAATGTACTGTCTGGACAAGACAATCCCATGATCAACATCATGAGCATCAATCTACGCAAATCGGAAGACCAATTCCAACCCGGATCATCGTTGGTTGCATTTCTTTTTGTGGCCTGTTCAAATTCCATTCCTACTTATCGATTTGAACACAACAATCACCATTTTAATCTACAGCTTTTAGTGTTTGTGTTGGAATACTGTGAACGAAACGCCTCGTCGATGATTTCAGCTCATATTATTGACCGCATCAATAATTGGAAGTTTATGCCAAACGGAATCTTTCTATATAAACAAGTCTTGTTAGTATCTGTCTTTCACACCTGGTAGTCACTTAAATCAAAAATAGAAAGAACGACATATGTGAAATTTATGTTAGTTACTTTATAAACAGAAATATTTCCATCACAATTTGACTGAATATTTATTTAATGTGGGTCTTGCATTTACCGCAATCCATTTAGAAACTGACAACGCGGCAAAATTCAAAAATACACAGATCATTCAAAAAGTACATGAATAGTCACGTAATGGACTCACATAATGAGTCAGGAGAATACACGCGTCTCCCTCAACGACATCGTCAATTGGCGAATTATGTCAGCAGGAATCCTATTCTGTAAGTCCAGGGCCCTTTATTCTGCAAACGGTCGTAGCCCCTAAGATTCTTAACTTTGATCGTAGTCACGTGTTAGTGAATTGACTTAAGAAGTTCGTGGGGCTAGGAACACTTCAGGAATAACTAGCCAGGAGTGTCAGCTCAAGTTCCTGTGGGTTCACTAGGGGTGGTACACGCAGTCTCAGCTGACGGTCATGGTTTCAGAGATGTTCAATGGGGTTCATGTCACGCGTTCTGTTGTCGAATGAAGGGCATCACAAGAAACCAAACGCCTCATCCCTGCATCGCTGGACATTCAGATCTCCTCGGGTGAATACCAGTCTTGTTGTTCTCTGGCCACAAATGCCATCCCATATTGTGACGCCCCCTTCTTATACGCTGTTTGGCGTCAGTGGCTCCCCTTTGAGTAAAAACTCTCGAACTCTGCCATCGCTTCTGAACCGACTGAACCGACATTCATCTGTAAGAAGCGCCCTCTCTTAGTCACGTCGCTTCCACTGACGTACATTGGTGACGGTGTAGACGGGTCAAGGCCATTCCACGGAAAGTCGTAGAAGGACTGTTCCTCAGTCTATCAGTTTGCTGATGGTGGCCTGTCTGCATTTGAAGGTTCTTACCAGTTGCGTTATGAAGTCCCCATATTGCACATACCGATAGTCCTGTCTCATTGCGCTTGCCTTAATCTTGGCATATTCGTGGTGTTCTCTCGGGGCTACTGCATGCTTGTCTATGATGACGCCAGGAAGAAGATTGTCTTCATTGATGTGAAGAAGAAGAAAGTCATGTCGACGCTAGACAATGTAGACTGTTGTGAACCACTGTGGCCGATGTTCGGGGTGTATAACCCATCTTGCCTCACTGTCAGCATCAGACTTGTAGTGGGCAGCGACATCAACATGACGGAGGAGAAGAAAGCGATGATTGTCAAGGCGCTGTCGTGATGGTGACAGTGATTGTGATTTGAACCCACAAACATTCGAATTAAATTCTACTAAGGAACACTTAATAACTTGATAATATCTTCTCTATGAAAAAAGACGTTTATTAATGATCGCGTACATTGCACCGCCATGTACTTACATACACCTCTGTCAAAGTGTACTATACCCTCACGCACAAAAATTAAGCAACAAGTATCTTCAGTGTAACATCTTTATCAATCTCGATAGCGATTTTTGCCGGCATGTTATTGAAGGGTAAATATTCAAAGAATGCATAACCTTTAGTGACTGTCAAATTAAATTATCTGATAACATTTCACACATGCAGTCTGGTCGGTTAAAACCAACCTGTAATCATTCCTCTGGTACAACAGGCAGGTCCTAACGTCATTTCTATGGATAATAATGCCTGTCCATGGATGATAATGCCTGAGAAATTTGTGTTGCTTAATGTTTAGAGAGAGTATATTTACACAACACAAAGCCAGTTGTAGCTTGCAATGTACTGCCCTAATGAGGAAGAACATCCAGCACGTGTAATTATGAAATGATACGACATGCAGGAATATGTGTGCGTGTTGAGCATAGTTAAAACAATTCAAAACATACTAGAAAAGGCTTTCTTTGTTAAATTCCGTGATATCAATCAGAAATTCTGCTGCTAATAAAGTGATGCAAGCACGTATTGCAATGGTTATTTTATTTTCGAGTCTTGTAGTTGAACAGGACTATATTCCTATTCTAAACATACAGTGAGTGAGTGAGTTTAGTATTACGCCGCACTCAACAGTATTCCAGCCATATGGCGGCGACATCTGTAAATAATCGAAAGACTGACCAGGCAATCCAGTAATCAACATCATAAGCATCGATCTCCACTTGGGAACCGATGACATGCGTCAAACAAGTCAGCGAGCTTCCGACCACCCGAACCTGTTGGTCGCCTCATACAGCAAGCATGGGCTACTGAAGATCAATATTCTAACCCGACCTTCACCGGTATCTAAACATACAGAGTGACGAAGTGCAAAACTGCACAGTAGTTTTGCAATACGAATGAACCCACATGCACGTGGGTGTTTTCCCCGTCAGCCATTTCTTGCAAGAAAATTCGTGAACATATTTTACGTATATTTCAGTGACTATTTAAGTTTCAGATCGTTGGTTCAGACTGTGGTAATATTTTGCCAACGGCACAATGGAAGATGCGAGATACAGCCATCACATAGTATACCCACTGCATTTATAGAGTCGAACTCAAGCGTGAAGAGAGATGCTACTCAACCGCCTGTTTTCAGCCAAAAATAACGGATAGCTTCTTAGAAATGTTGTACAAAAGTTTGTCTTATGAAACATATAGGATGTCGCTGCCACAAGAGGTATTTCTTTATATCTCAAGCGTATTCTCGTCTCTGGGGGTGATAACCTGTTAATTATATTATATTTGTAATGTTGGCAGCTTCTTTATTGACTTAAAAGCATTAAGCTTGACTGCTGTGGAAATGAAGGTAACAAATAATTCAGCTGTGAGAGATCTATTAGCTAAAGTTAAGTTAAACCTATACTTATCATGCAAGAACTGGACTTTAAGGTGTGTGGTAATGTTACTACATATATTCATATCCAGACCTTCCTTCTTAAACTAGTATGTGTTTCTCTCTGAAGCTTTGATTAACACCTCGCCACTTCTGGCTACAAAGAACATGTTGACCAAGAAATGAGATATTCCAATGTTCACCTAACAGAACGATATTTGTTCAGAAGGGTCTGATAATGGCTTTATAGAACCAGAACCAACACCAACATTAGCACCAACAAGAACACTACTGCCTTCACAAACACCAGCACCAGCATGGCACCGTCCCCATCAACATCAAGCTACAACACCCTCACAAGCACTGCAACCAAAAGCCGCAACAGCACCAGAAACACAATCAGCACCAGCTCCACCAACGGTTTTACCAACACAAACAACGCCAGATCCAACACACCACCACCACTACTGTACCCAACTTAAACACCGGCACCCGTACTTTCTTAAATTAACATGCCTCGTACCCTCAATCCCCAACCCGGTGTCAACACGCCTATATCCCCATAAAGCCCATTGTCCTCCAAATTGGAACAATTCCACACGACTACCTCTCTCTGGGATTAATCATCCTGGCGATTCAGCAGACACTGCCTCATGCAGATGAGATCACTGTCCATCTAACAGAAACAAATCATGTAACATGTTTTGTTATTCACCCCGAGAGTGAGAACACATTCAACACTGGGCCTAAACTCGACCCAATTTCAGTGACAGTGAGTTAGTGAGTTAATCAATATGAAAAATAACACCGGCTGTAGTTGAACCATATCGTGACTAAAACAAAACATTCAAATTAGTTACGGTTACATTACTTACAATATAAAGTTGAAGAATCACATTACTCACAGCACTATCTACGACTCACAGTGTATGAAATGCATTACCTATAGTTAAACTATCTACAAGACACTCTGGAAGACAGTGTGTGTTCGTCTGTTTGTCTGTGTGTCTGTCGCTCTGTGTTAACATAACGATTACAATTTCACTGTTGGCGAGAAATAGAAACGGTATCCTGTTCTTTTATTCTCACCCATGTTTTCTGCAGCATTTAGAGTTTTGTAAATCCATTTTCTTTCAGCACATCTTGATGTTTATGCAAGACACAATATAGGGCACCATACTGTGATAGTAATAGAGTTTATTGTGATAATTATGCAAAATAATGGATGAAAGGCTTATACGAGGTATTTAACTCCATTATAAATAACCACTGTATCGACACCGTCTGAGAGAGAAGGTTGTTGGATAGATATAATTCACAGGAAATAGTTTTGAAACATCAATTTTATCACGTTCTATTTCAGACTGCTATTTTCAAATTTTGATTGTGGTTATGACAAAGTCTTCATTGAATGCAGGGCTTGCTGATTCTGACAGAACCGGTAAAACCTTCACACTTTACACACGAAACCTTAAAAACATACTCTACATAGCCCTCTACTCGAGAGAAAACACGTCTACTACATGTTCGCAAGTAAAATGAGTCTACTGTGTATGGCGAGATTTAAATTTAATTTATTTGTATGACACATTTCATTTCACTAGATTCTATAAACACTGGGGGCGGTAGGGTAGTCTAGTAGTACGCTCGTCCGGGTTCGATTCCCTAGATGGGTACAATGTGTGAAGCCCATTTCTGGTGTCCCCGACGTTGTATTGCTGGAATATTGCTAAAAGCGGCGTAAAACCATACTCACTCACACACTCACTCACTATATACCCTAAAAAGCACGTCCAGTATGGTTAGCGACTGTTAAGGGTGGTATGATTCAATGTATTTACATTCACCATGCAGAAACCTACTTTAACAACAGCCAACAGTTCATGCATAGGCGTAACACAACTTGTCTGCTGTGGAGATGTAATCAATCAAATGATAAATATACGTTCTGCAAATACAATTGCCTCTTTTCTGTAAACATATTGAACATCTGTATGTGTCACTGTATTCGATTGTTTATTGTTTGTTATTGTGACATGCTGTATTAGGGTTTTGTGTTTTCATTTGTTTTAGTTTTTTCTGTTTTTTTATCACATTGTTCCTATTTTGTAAGTGTTTTAAGCAGTAACACCCCAGTTGTGTAGATGCATCCTCATGATGATTGGTCCTGACTCAGTTATAGCTGGAATATTGCATGGTGAGGCAGGCATACAAACAAACAATAGTCTGCATGATTGTGAATTATATTATTACTAATACGTTTGAGGTATACTTTTTTAGTACAAGAAGTTAACAAGGGGATGAGTGTGTACTTGACTATGTTGTTTTATGCTTTAATTTTGTGAGCGTGAGTGAGTTAATATTTAACCTCACACCGGCAATATTACAGCCATACCGGGACGAGAACGTGTTCTTATCTATACATGAGACCTTTAATGAATCTATACCATAAAAACCTGTCGTCAAAGGAAAATAAAAAGGAAAAGGTTTGGGTTAAAACTAGCAACTTATAAATATACAATGCAATACAACATAGAGATCGCCAGCAACTGAAGTTATCACCATACCATGGCTCATTGGGATTTGCAGTACCGTTGTTGCCTGCATGGACCCGAGCTGGATTTTCATCATCCCTTCAGGTGCTGACGATTATTTAGAAATTTAGCCGAACATTTAAATAACAAGTAATCTACTTAGTCTATTAAAAAGATGGTAGATATAGAAATACTTGAATGAAATAGGACTTATAGGTACACTCTCAGCGGTACAATAATATTTTGACAGAGAGACAGATTATGCAAGTCCAACCTGTGTTACAGCAATATTACAGGTAGAACACATACAGATGTCCACAGCCCATACTAGTATAAGATGAAACAAAAACATATCGCGTGAAAGGTAAATATATGTTTAAATTATCCTCGCATAAAATTCCCTAAATCTATAGGGCACTAGATATGCATTTACATCACAACACCAAAGTACGCGGCGGCGAGATAGCATGTGGTGCCAGGGTTTGAGCCACGATAAAAACACCTTAAATTTGACACAAACATTATTTATGTATTTTATTTCATAGACAGGATTTCTAAAACAAGTTATGTGGTGATGTGTGGTCCTGTGTCTAGAGCGCAGGTCACAAATCAGATGAAGATATACCAACGTTGGTCACGGAGAGTCCTTGGATGGGTGACCTGTTTGGCAGCTTGACTCCTGACGGTTTCTAGGACTCCTCTCCTGCCTCACAACTAAGCACACGTGGTCTCACCTTAGGCAAGAGTGTTTGTTCAAAACTGCCCCTGTTCACCCATCAGAAAATGGGTACCAGGTGAGATAAGTCATATGACTATTTACCTTCTAGCGCTTCAAAGGTAACTTGAGTATCCGGGGTGATGATATCTATCATCTTGTATGCGCTTAGAGCATTCCCTGCGTCGTGGAGTTCAGTGCTATATAAGCGGCCTGATCATTATTCAAGATTTGAGAAGATGGAACGCAGAAGGTCTGGTGAACGATACAAACGCTTGACCGAACATTCTGTGTCATTCAAACAGTGACAATAGGCCTTTCCTGAAAGCATCTTGAGTGCGTAATACTACAGACTAGTGTGCGTGTGTGGGAGAGAGTCTGAGTGTCAGTGTCTGTGAACAGTACAGTAAACAGGTTGACATACTGTTAACGAGAAACGGATATAGAAATGTTTGCCGAGATATTGGTGAGAATAGAGTTTTAAACTCGCTTAACGTGTGAGTGGTCAGACGTATTTCGTTTGCTTACTGATAATCAGATAGTATGCAGATATGCTCCAAATCTCTCATTGATTGCTTTTCCTGACAGTGAGTGAGTGAGTGAGTGAGTTTAGTTTTACACCGCACTCAGTAATATTCCAGCTATTTTGGGGGCGGTCTGTAAGAAATCGAGTCGGGACCAGACAATTCAGTAGTCAACAGCATGCTCATCGATCTTCGTAATTGGTATACGATGACGTGTCAACCAAGTCAGCAAGCCTGACCACCCCGATCCCGTTAGTCGACCATTGCGACAAGCATTGGTTACTGAAGATCAATTCTAACTCGGATCTTCACAGGTTTGTTTCTGGGAGAATAGGTCACTACTTAAACATTAAAAACATACCATACAAAGATTGCATACACGAATTTAAACGACTCTACTCGGCTGAGTGGGTTAGTGAGTGAGTGAGTGAGTGAGTTATTATTTAATGTCACATCGGCAATATTTCAGCCATATCGTGACTAAAACTAGTTCTAAATTCATAAAATATACATATACTATATACAAACCTGTCAACGAAGGACAGTAAAACAACAAGATTATCACAGATTGGGCTGAGTTGGTTAGATGGCAGAGTTTGTGTGCTGGCGGTTAGGTTCCTGACTCTGAGAACGAGGCTTCTAATCCCGGATGGGGATCAAACTAACCAAAGAACAGTACTAGAATATTTACTTTACTGAGAAAGTGTAAATCCAAATATAACGCGTCACTCAAATATTGTTCGCTTGCAGTATGGAGCGAATGGCGAGGAGTAGATTTAGTATATTATTTGTAGGGCACCTTTCAGTTCATTGGATTCTATATGCACTGGAAAAAAACAGATTATGCGGACAAGACCAATATGATGTTTTACAGATTGAAGTATGACTTGTGACCGGTAAGTGGTAACGATGCTATGATTCACCGTATTTACATTCACAATGCCGAGACAGTTAATATACACAACAGTGCATGCAGACAGACAGACAGATAATTTTATTCAGTCTCATCCCGTGACTTCGTTTAAAACATATAAATAAAACATAAATGTAGATTGATGCTCACGACGTCCACCACTAGTGTGTTCGGTCTAGACTGATGTTGCAGACTGCCGTCATTAAGCTGGAATATTGTTAAGTGAAGGCTTACACAAAACAGACGATAATTTAGACGATGAAATATAAACTGCTACTTTTTAGGCAGACTTCGTTTGCAAAATAAATATATGTCACCGTTAAAATAAACATAAACACGTATCATATTTACAATTGTAATGCGATAACTATCCCGCGTCATCGTCCGGAAGTGACGTAAGTGTCAACATTGGAGGGAGTTACCAGTCCAGGTAGGTGTGTTGTGTTTCGTCTCTCACTTTGTGTTCCTGTACACTGTTAACTGTTTGATATTGTGGGTCAAATATCGCGTACATATGTCACAAAAGTACCAGGATGCTGAACATGACAGCTATACTTTCATCTATGCAGCATATAGCCTGGAAATAAGTGTTAAATTGCCACACAAATTCCTACTTTCGCTTTAGAACTAGGTCGGGCTTCATTCACGATAGCCATGCCTCACTTTACTACTGATATGTTGTGGGAATGTGACACTCGGTTGTTGGGGATAATGTCAACGCGACTTTGATAAGCGTGCATGTTTTAATGCTTCGTCGATATTTCACTGGGTGTATTTAAATGACAAATACTGTATGAAAACAGACCATAGCCGAGACATTATATTTGTCTGACTGCCACACAACACGTTCCTATCTTTGCTTTGTATCAAACCTGTTGTGCCCCTATTATCACTGCATTCACCATTCATCTTTCAATATATCTGCTTGATAATATGATTAAATGATATTTATCCAAGGCGGCTTTTGTTATGGTGTATTACAGTATATTTATTCTGTTAGATGTAAGTCGATTTGTACTGCGGTAGCCAAAGAATGAATGTGCGTTATGATGGTTTAGTGCTAAGTAGGATGTAGTGTGGCGTGGGTAATTTTGATATTGCAATGTACTGGATTGACGTATTTGGAATCGTACAGTTATGTGCAGTAAAGGATAAGATGACAAAGATCTATATGGATCACGACGTTTCTCAAAACTGTTTCTTTAGATGCAAATATGCGGTTTATGTCTTCCAGAATGGACGACTTCCCCAAGTGTTCTGTCTGTCAGCAGCAGTTTACCCTGAACGGCCCCGACCCCTACCTGCTGCCCTGTCTACACGCTGTGTGTGAGACGTGTGTGACATCTGCAGCTGGTGGTGTGATATCATGCTCTACATGTCAGAAGGAGGTCAACCTCACAGACACAACCCTCCAGAAGGATGCAGTGAGACAGAAGAAAATATTCCATCTGACGGTCAAACATCGCCCCACAGAGCTCCTCTGTACAAATGAAGATGACGGCAACCAGGCTGTGTGTTGGTGTCTGGACTGTGAAGAGGTCTTCTGTGAAAACTGCCAGAATATGCACAGCAGCGTTAAACTTACCAGAAGCCATGTAGTCCAAAACTTCTGTGACATGGAGCCAACTGCCTCGAACATTCCAAAATTTTGCAGTATCCATAAATACGACCCCCTGTATCTGTTTGATAAAAGCTGCAAGATATTAATCTGTGCGAGATGCAGATTTGAAGACCATGCTGACCACGAAGTTGAGAAGGTTGATGTGGCTGCTGAAACTGTAACAGAACAACTGGGATACCATAAGAATGAGCTATCCACCTTACAGACTCGCCATCAGGCATACATGCAGAGCATCAGGCAAGGAACCGAAATCACTGACGAAACACACAATTCTTGAATGAAAATATTCGTCACATTTTCCAGTCTTTGAGATCACAACTTGATCAAAGAGAGAAGGAAATTCTCGTCGATCTGGAAAATCATGCGAAGGAGACAAAGGCAACACAGCATGCTCTTCTCAAGGCCTGTGAAGAAGACAAGAAGACCTGTACAAGGGTGTTAGACTACATCAATAATGTCTTCCTCTTTGCCTCAAAGTCAGACATCCTCAGCCTTGAGAGATATGTTGGGGAGATGACTCAGACCTGCCTGGACACTGACGCGCCTGAAACATATGCAGTACCCACAGCTGTCTTCAATACCAACAGTTTGTCAAAGCTGAAAGCGAATGTATCAGGATTTGGTGCCATTTTGACGATGGATATGGGGCGAAAATCGGAAATAATTGCTGGTAACTTAATCATTTCATCTCTAACATTGGTTTAATTGTTTGTGTCTATTAGTGTAGTATGCTGCGGCCTATCTTCATGAATCTATATGATAGTCAAGATATGACTGAAATACTGTCGATGTGACTTAAAATTTTATGAATCTATAATTGGAAATCCACTCATTTACGTGAAGACTTAGGATTTGTTCTTAAACATGTAACGTTTGTAACATGCACAGAAGCATAGTTCCACTGTCTATCCATGTAAATCCTTTTTGTGTTGTTTCAGACAGGGGTACTCAGACTGATGATGACTTTATGGCAGACGTGGAAATGAAACACAAAATGGTGAGTGAAGGAAGTTGTAGTACATCATACTCAGGCTCATCAAGTGCCCAAGAGGCGACTAGTGGGATCGGGCGGTCAGGCCCGCGGACTTGATTGACACAAACATGTCACCAATCCCTGTTTGCATAGATCGATGATCAGACCCGTGAAGATAGGGCTTAGAAGTGGTCTTCAGCAAACCATGCTTTCTGTAACAGCCAACTAGTGGTCACGCTCATTGAATTAGTGGACACATGTCATTGTATCACAGTTGTGTAGATCGATGCTTATGTTGCTGATCACTGGATTATCTGGTCCAGACGCGATTATTTACAGACCGTCGCCATACAACTGAAATACTGCTGAGTGTGGCGTTAAACAACATACCAACAAAATAAATCCCCACCAAGATCGATGATCAGGATGTTGATTACTGGATGTCAAGAATCCTTATTTACAGAGCGTTGCAATATTGCTGAGTTGGGCTTTAGATAAGACGCAGACAAAGTTTATCACAAAGGAGACGTTATGATGCAATGCTTCTCAACAGTCATGACTAGTATTATTCATTCCATGAAACGTTTCGGGTATTTTTGCCAACATTGTATGAACAAGATGATAAATAACATGACGGAAATATACAATATGTCATATCATATGTTGCAGGACATGGAAGAACTAAAGACGAAAATCGACTCAGACGAAAAGCACATTGAAAGCCTTACAAAGCTTACAGACAAGCTCAATTCAGAAATCGAAAGCTTGAAATCAGTATGTCCATTAATCTAATTATGGAATAGTTTTGTCTCATTTATCTGCATGTTTCATACCTTTAGATATGTCACCATCTAAAAGTATTTTAAAGCATTGCTATTCAGAAATATTTCTCTCACAATTTGACTGAATATTTATTTAAAGCGGGTCTTGCATTTGCCGCAATCCAATTAGAAAAAGACAATGGTGCAATATTCAAAAATACCCAGATCATTCAAACTGTTCATAAATAGTCACATAATGAGTCAGGGTATACACACGTCTCCTCAATGACGTCGTCAATTGGCGAATATTATGTCAGCAGGAATCCTATTCCGTAAGTCCAGGGCCCTTATTCTCCAAACGGTCGTAGACCTAAGAATTCTTAACTTTGATCGTAGTCAATGTGTTAAAAATGGACTTAAGAAGTTCGTAGGGCTAGGAACAGTTCGAGAATAACTAGCCAGGAGTGTCAGCTCAAGTTCCTGTGGGTTCACTGAAGGGTGGTACACGGAGTCTCAGCTGACGGTCATGATTCCAGAGATGTTCATGTCATGCGTTCTGTTGTCGAATGAAGGGCATCACAAGAAACCAAACACTTCATCTCTGCATCGCTGGGCATTCAGATCTCCTCGGGTGAATACCAGTCTTGTAGTTGTCTGGCCATAAATGCCATCCCATATTGTGACGCCCCCTCAATCAAACTTCTTATATGCTGTTTGGCGTATAAAATCTGAGTAAAAAATCTCGAACTCTGCCATCGTTTCTGAACCGACTGAACCGACTTTCATCTGTAAGGAGCGCCCTCTCTTAGTCACGTCGCTTCCACCGACGTACATTGGTGACGGTGTAGAAGGGTCAAGGCCACTCCACGGAAAGGGCTCGTATACCAGCCATATCAAGTCGTAGAAGGACTGTTTGTCTTCTGATGGTGTGTCCTATTGCTGTCCCTGACGTTGACGTCACCGTCACGAATTTGTTCCGAAGGTTGATCTGCCGGATATAGCGGGCTTCGGCCTGTGTAGTGCCTCTTGGTCTACCTGGCGGTATTGGATCTGGCCTGTTTGCTAGAAGCAGTCTATCAGTTTGCTGATGGTGGCCTGACTGCATTTGAAGGTTCTTACCAGTGGCGTTGTGAAGTCCCCATATTGGCAATACCGATAGTCCTGTCTCATTGCGATTGCGTTAATCTTGGCATATTCGTGGTGTTCTGTCGGGGCTACTGCATGCTTGCTCTGTCCAGCATCGGTATTTATGCCACAATCATGCAGGTGCATGTGACACAATTACGTCTTTCACGTTTTGAAAAATGCACGATTCAAACGAAGGGCCTGCTGTGTCTATCCGAATGTCTTCTGCTTCGGTTCAAAACTGTAACAGCGTTAATGTTTTGGTTTTTCATGCATACAAATACTTTAAAAGCGATAATTCTCTCCTTTGTCCGGTAGTTTAAATACTCATCCCGTTACATTTGCTAAATTGTTAATACAATATTTCACATTCATTCATTTCCCAAATCTGATTTATGACCTGTTGTGTGTATCTGAGTAAATTGTCACCACCTTGTTCAAGTCTCCGTTGTGTAATCGTTCATAACTGCATTTTTTAATGCATGCAGACATGCCTTTGTTGGAAGTAGTACCCTTGCGACACAGACAACGGCAAGATATTTCTTGATCTCATGATATGTGCATGTATGTTGTTCTTTCAGCGCATTGATGAGAAAGAAGCCTTTGAGAAGAAGGATGCCAAAACAATAGATCTCTTGCTTGGTAAATTCATGATTTCCTTCTGCTAAGGAGAAGACTGAATATCAAAGTCGAATACCCTTTGTCTAATCCACTAGTTCCCGAACATGATCTCAGTGCATCTTTATATCAAATGATTCCTTTAGCTTAAACTTATCAAGCATCGTCTCAATAATGATATAACATCAAAAGTCCCTATGTCTCATCACACGTGTGTGGTGATGTGTGTACTGGTGTTTCAGGTGTAGCCACAGAATGTGGTGTTCATCTGCTGAAGCCAGGGGCTGTAGATAGATCTTTGATGCTGAAGTGTGAGTACATTGATCATGTATTCCTATTTACATATGTTGATGTTCAAACCTGTTCTTCCAAGTAATGTTAAAAAAATACTAAAATATAAAGGTAGTTTCAAATGTTCATCTATGGGGATGGTGAAGGCTCGCTGGCTTGGTTGATGCATGTCATTCCTTCCCACTTGCATAGACCGACGCTCAAGATATCAGTCACTGGATAGTCTGGGCCAAACTCGACTATCAACAGACTGCTGTCATATGTGCTCATACCGATGCGGTGTTTAAAAACAAACTAGGGGGGAGATCATAGTAATCTGGCCTGTGGCGTTCAGACGAGTGTAGCATTAGCTGTACTTCACAATAAATCTCCGATACTGTATCCTGATTTCGTCTCACTGAGGTAATCGACAGACACGGACCCAATCGTTTTCAATGACAGGATGTGAGCGTATTAGATCCACGTTTCACAATCAATATCATAATAGAGTTTGCTTATTTTAAGATATTTATTTCATAGAATGAATGTAAAATTGACGACTTTGTAATGTATTCATAGTTTTCGGTTCTGGGAGACCTGCCAAATTTCAGTTGTCAGAGGGGTACACAATGTACGTGATCCGGGCAACCAGTTGTCAGACTTCCGTTTGTGTGAAAGTACTAGAATCTGTACTTTACTGATAAAGTGTAGTTCTGGCTACCATGTTTTACTGAAGTCTACCAGGCCAGATATTTAGGATTTACAGTGACTATGATATCAAACTGCAACGTAACATATACATTTACTTAAACAAGGGACGGTAGGGTGGCCTAGTGGTTAAAGCGTTCGCTCGCCACGCCAAAGACCCTGGTTCGATTCTCCACATGGTTCAATGTGTGAAGCCCATTTTTTGTGGTCCCCGGACGTGATACTGCGATAAAATTGCCAAAACCATACTCACTCACTCACTATGATTAACAGTCATCAGAAGATGACATATCCCCCCGGCCCCCACATCTTTGAAAGAACAAATCAGCTGACAGTTACTTAAAGTCCAGCTTGATTTTAGATTAAGTGCAAATCGTTCCATGGAAATCATGGAAAAAATAAATGACAAATATCTGTAAATGGCAAAAGGCACCACTTCAAGATCTGCCTCACATATCTGCCAAGTTTTACTGAAAGATATTAAGAAGTTTTCCAGTTGTGCTCCGGAAACGAAACCTACCCCTCCCTTTTGGGACTAAGTCCGAATCGTTTCCGTCGAAACCGGGAAAAATAAAAATGCCCAAAATCTGCAAATAGCAAAAGGCACCACTTAAGGTTCTGTTTGATATATCTACCAAGTTTTGTTGAAAAAAAATATTGAACGGTTCTTGAGTTCAACTCCGGAAACGAAGCCCACCCTCCCTTTTGGGATTAAGTCCGAATCGTTTCCATTAACAATCGGGAAAAATAAATATGCCAAATTCTGCCAAATAGCAAAAGGCACAACTTTAGGATCTGTTTGATATATCTACCAAGTTTTGTTTAAAAATATTGAACGGTTCTTGAGTTATACTCCGGAAACGAAGCCCATCCCTCACTTTTGGGACTAAGTCCGAATCGTTTCCATGAAAACCGGGGAAAAAAATAATGCCCAAAATCTGCAAATAGCAAAAGGCACCACTTAAGGTTCTGTTTGATATATCTACCAAGTTTTGTTGAAAAATATTGAACGGTTCTTGAGTTCTACTCCGGAAACTAAGACAACCCTCCCTTTTGGGATTAAGTCCGAATCGTTTCCATTAAAAATCGGGAACAATAAATGTACCAAATTCTGCCATACAGCAAAAGGCACAACTTTAGGATCTGTTTGATATATCTACCAAGTTTTGTTTAAAAATATTGAGTGGTTTTTGAGTTATGCTCCGGAAACGAAGCCCACCCCTTTTTAAGACTAAGTCCAAAACGTTTCCATGGAAACCGAGAACAAGAAAAATGACAATAATCTGTAAATAGCAAAAGGCACCACCTAAGGTTATGTTTGACATATCTACCAATTGTTGTTGAAAAATATCGAACGGTCTTTGAGTTATGCTCCGGAAATAAAATGATTACGGACGGACGGACGGACGGACGGACAGACAGACGGACCAGGCGACGACTATATCCCACCTCATTACATGCAGGTGGGATAAAAAGGTGACTACCAGGTGACGGCGAGTCGCAACAGCTATGTGTATAGCTGTGAAACACGACTGTGATGGGGTAGCCAGTGCTTGACTACTTGATAACGCTGTCACTCTCTACCTTTCATCCCTGCAACGCCTTCAATACTGTCCTCCCGCCCTCCCAGAACTGACGCCTTCTGAAGTTCAGATGGTGTACCACGGTCAGCCAAGAATAACTAAGAGCAATTCCAGATACAACTGCAACCTAAGATTGAATAAAAAAAAATGCCAACCAGGAACCTCTCTCTCTGTCTCTGTCTCTGTCTCTCTCTCTCTCTCTCTCTCTCTCTCTCTCTCTCTCTCTCTCTCTCTCTCTCTCTCTCCTCCCTCTCTCCCTCCTCTCCCTCCCTCTCTCTCTCTCTCTCTCTCTCTCTCTCTCTCTCTCTCTCTCTCTCTCTCTCTCTCTCTCTCTCTCGATCTCGAAACCGACGAAACACACGATATATCCGGAGTAGTGACTTATCAGTTAATTCAATGTGACTCAGTGATAAGGTCAAAATGCAACACACGGTAGGTTTTATTGCTGCATTCCGATTATGTTACACTGCTTGAATAAAGGTAAATTTAATGAGCTGTGAATTCCAAACATTACAATATCATTATAGCGAGAGTTATTCGTATTTGTCTCATGCATTTCACATCCATGTGTTGTAGGTATACCTTTAAAGTATGACAAAGACAGAGTCAATCTCGACTACGTCCACATCAACACAGAAGGTGACCTGGTCAACAGGAAGTCAGACATCAGACCTGCAGGAGAGGGGAGACTGAAGAAGTACTGGGGCACATGCAGCACTGCCCCCTCTTCATGGATGGGTGTCCTCGGTACTGGGAGGTAGAGAACAGGGTCAGTGTGAACAAACCACTCCCAGAGAACTGGCTCATCCTGGAGGTTGGAGTATGTAGAGAGGAGCAGAGGGACGTGAGTCATTGTACAGATGGATGTCCTTACTCCTACAGTATGACCGTCAACCGCTGTACTACACACGGCGGGATATGCAGGAGGATATGGAAGGAGGGGAAGTGTGTGCTGCATCCGCCTGACACTCTCCCCAACACAGCAGGGGTATCACACACACTACATTACGGCGTTGTCCATGATGCCGCCAGGAAGAAGATTGTCTTCATTGATGTGAAGGAGAAGAAAGTCATGTCAACGTTAGACAATGTAGACTGTAGTAAACCACTGTGGCCGATGTTCGGGGTGTATAACCCAGAGTGGATCACTGTCAGCATGAGACTTGTAGTTGGCAGCGACATCAACATGACGGAGGAGAAGAAAACAATGATTGTCAAGTCGCTGTCGTGATGCTGACAGTCATGGTGATTTGAACCCACAAGCATTCGAATTAAGGAACACTTCAAAACTTGATATCTTGAAAAAGGAAGTTTACAATGATCACGTACATAGCATTGCCATGTGTCCACACACAACTCTGTCAAAGTGTACTATCAACACAACACTAAGCCAGTAGTAGCTTACGATCTACTGCACTAATAAGGAATAGCGTCCAGCACGCATACTTATGAAATGATACATGCAGGAATATGTGTGCTTGGTGAGCATAAATTAAAACATTTAAAAAAAACACTAGAACATGTGTTCTTGTTACAATTCCATATTTCAATCAGACATTTCGCTACAATAAAGTGAGGCAAGCACATATTCAGAAGGTTATTATATTTTCGAGTTTTGCAGTTGAAAGTATGAGAAAGTACAACACACCTGTTCTAAACATACAGAATGACGAAGTGCCAAAACTGCAGCATTGTTTTGGAAGTACGAGTGAGCCCACGTGCACATAGATGTTTTTTCCCCGTCAGCCACTACTTGCTAGAAAATTCGTGAACATATTTTACGTATACTGCAGTGACTTAAGTATCGGATTGCTGGTACAGGTTTTCGATGACTTCACTATAGAAGTTGCGCGTTAAAGCCACCTCATGGTGTACCTGCTACACTTACTGAGTCGAACCCAAACGGGACGCGAGATGCGTTTAATCACTGCGCTACCCAACCGCCCGTTTGCAGCCAAAAGTAACGGACAGCTTCCTTGAAATGTTTTACAACAGTTTGTCTTATGAAACATATAGGAAGCCGCTGTACAAGATCTATTTGTTTATATCTCAAGAGTATTGTGTTGTGGGGTGATAACCTGCTAATTACACAGTGGAAGCCCTCTTTAACTGAGGCCGTGCCGGTGTAGAGAACTTTTCCCTTCCATCCGCTTCACTGCTCAGGCCATCTTGACACGGTGAGCGACTGACAAATTGTGACACGACAATTAATTTATAATACAAGTGACACGTGTCACTCACCAATTTACCTCACCTACCTAGGCGTAATCCTTATCAATACTTCATTTATAAGGCAACGCCAATGAGCTTAATGCCGATGGTAATCCATTGTGTTGTTAATACACGTTCAGGCAATCAACAGGAGAGCCGAGATACCGGATGTCGGTTTAGAGTACAATTGGGCGGTCTTTCTTGTGCCGACATACGGAATAGACTGACGCCAGATTAGTAAATGATCATAAATTAACTAGTTTCTGCCGGGAAGATATACTAGTGCCGATATTGAGAACATACCGGAATGGAGGGCTGCCGGTTTTGAAGGCTTCCACTGTATTATATTTGTAACGTTGACAGTTTCTTTATATTCCTCAAAGCAATAAGTTGGACTCCTTTGGAAATGAAGGTAGCAATAACTCAGAAGCTGTGTGGGATCTGTTGACTAAGTGTTAAACCTATACGTATTATGCAACAACTGGACTTTTATCTGTGTGGTAATATTGCTTATATATATTCATTTCCAGACAGTTTTTCATCAACTATTTTGTGTATCTCTGAGGCTTTCAATAAAATCAAACCACTTTTGATCGGGTGGCATTTGCTTTCGGGATATTTCTAATATAAGAACTTCTGGCTACAAAGAACATAGGGATAACCTAACAGAACGATAAAAGTTCAGAAGGGTGCAAGTTCTGATAATGGCGTCACATTCAGAACCAACATCAGCCCAAGCTCCAACAACATCACCACTGTCCACACCAACACCATCACCAGCAAGGCAACATCTCCTAAACTAAACTAACAACTAAACCTTCAACACTCTAACCAGCATGGCAACCAAAAGCGGCAACAGCACCAAAAACTGAATCAGCACCAGAGCCACCAACATATTTACCAACACTAACAACGGCAGTTCCAATTACAACACCAACCCCATCACCACTACCAACATGAACACCAACACCTGTACTTTGGTATATTAACATGCTTCATCTCCTCAATCCCCAACCCGGCGTCATGATTGGCCAAATCATGAAATATGTTTGTGTTATTCATCCGAGGACGAGAACAACTGTAACTCTTGGCCAAAACCCGATACTATTACAGTATTTGAGCCATATTGTTACTGAAACAACAACATTAATCATATATTTTGAACTGTTAATGATCGAATCTGTATCAGATAATCCAGTGATCAACAACATGAGCACCGATCTACGCAATTAAACTACGATCACATGTGTCAACCAAATCAGAGAACCTGACCACCCGATCCTGTTAGGCGCCTTTTGCAGTATGGGTTACTGAAGATTAATTGTAACCAGGATCTTCACGTGTTACGAATGAATGAATGAATGAATGAATGAATGAATGAATGAATGAATGAATGAATGAATGAATGAATGAATGAATGAATTAATGAATCCTATCAAAGTTACCGTTTTCACATATGCTAAGTATGAAGATCTATGTACAACGATTTACTCACACAATAAGCTGAATGGTCTTTCCAAATCTATAGTCGATGCGACATAGTTTTACCTCTTCGTAATTCGTGAAGCAAGCATGCTTTTTGTTATGACTCTGAATGGGGCCGGACCGACAAAAATGTTTGATTTATTCTTGCTCTTTTGCATTGTTTTTTTTTAAGTTATCGCAGGCATATTCCAGCTATATGACAGGGCAGTAATTAATCGAGTAAATGTACCGTCTGGACAAGACAATCCCATGATCAACATCATGAGCATCAATCTACGCAAATGGGAAGACCAATTCCAACCCGGATCATCGTTGGTTGCATTTCTTTTTGTGGCCTGTTCAAATTCCATTCCTACTTATCGATTTGAACACAACAATCACCATTTTAATCTACAGCTTTAAGTGTTTGTATTGGCATACTGTGAACGAAAAGCCTCGTCGATTATTTCAGTCATATTATTCCCATCACTAATTGGAAGTTTATGCCAAACGGAATCTTTGTATATAAACAAGTCTTGTTATTATCTGTCTTTCACACTTAGTATTGTAATGTAAGCATCGTGACTGGCGTTGACGGTTGGCGATATAATGTCAGTATTGTGACTGGTGTTGACGTTTTGTGTTATAATGTCAGTATTGTGACTGGCGTTGACGGTTGGTATTGTAAGGTAAGCAATGTGACTGGCGTTGACGTTTGGTGTTAAATGTCAGTATTGTAAGTGGCGTTGACGGTTGACGTTATAATGTCAGTATTGTGACTGGTGTTGACGTTTAGTGTTATAATCTCAGTATTGTAACTGGCGTTGATGATTGGTATTATAATGTCAGCATTGTGACTGGCGTTGACGGTTGGTATTATAATGTCAGTATTGTAACTGGCGTTGACGGTTGGTATTATAATGTCAGTATTGTAACTGGCGCTGACGGTTGGTATTATAATGTCAGCATTGTAACTGGCGTTGACGGTTGGTATTATAATGTCAGTATTGTGACTGGCATTGGCGGTTGGTATTATAATGTCAGTATTGTAACTGGCGTGTCGGTTGGTAGTATAATGTCAGTTTTGTAACTGGCCTTGTCGGTTGGTATTATAATGTCAGTATTGTGACTGGCGTTGACGGTTGGTATTATAATGTCAGTATTGTGACTGGCGTTGACGTTTGGTATTATAATGTCAGTATTGTGACTGACGTTGACGGTTGGTATTATAATGTCAGTATTGTAACTGGCGTTGTCGGTTGTTATTATAATGTCAGTATTGTAACTGGCGTTGACGGTTGGTATTATAATGTCAGTATTGTAACTGGCGTGTCGGTTGTTATTATAATGTCAGTATTGTAACTGGCGTTGACGGTTGGTATTATAATGTCAGTATTGTAACTGGCGTTGACGGTTGGCATTATAATGTCAGTATTGTAACTGGCGTTGACGGTTGGTATTATAATGTCAGTATTGTAACTGGCGTTGACGGTTGGTATTATAATGTCAGCATTGTGACTGGCATTGACGGTTGGTATTATAATGTCAGTATTGTAACTGGCGTTGACGGTTGGCATTATAATGTCAGTATGGTTACAGGCGTTGACGGTTGGTGTTATAATGTCAGTGTTGTAACTGACGTTGACGGTTGGTGCTTTAATGTCAGTATTGTTACAGGCGTTGACGGTTGGTATTATAATGTCAGTATTGTAACTGACGTTGACGGTTGGTGCTATAATGTCAGTATTGTTTTAAAGGTGTTGACAATTGGTATTATAATGTCAGTATTGTAACTGACGTTGACGGTTGGTGCTATAATGTCAGTATTGTGACTGGCGTTGACGGTTGGTGTTATAATGTCAGCATTGTTACAGGCGTTGACGGTTGGTGTTATAATGTCAGTATTGTAACTGACGTTGATGGTTGGTATTATAATGTCAGTATTGTTACAGGCATTGACGGTTGGTGTTATAATGTCAGTGTTGTAACTGACGTTTACGGTTGGTGCTATAATGTCAGTATGGTTACAGGCGTTGACGATTGCTATTAGAATGTCAGTATTGTAACTGACGTTGACGGTTGGTGCTATAATGTCAGTATTGTGACTGGCGTTGACGTTCAGTGTAATAATGTCAGTATTGCAACTGCCGTTGACAGTTGGTTTTATAAAGTCATTATTCTAACTGATGTTGATGGTTGGTGTAGTGTTCTATGGGCCCTTCACTGCATGACTTGCTGTTCCCAGGAGGAGACACGACACAACTAAGTGTTTACGATTAGCCTTTTACTTCCCGAGTGCCAGAGCATCCGGTACGCCAAACATGCGCACTGCATCACATTAAAGCATATGATGTATAATATTACTACGCTACAGTTGGTGCTATAATATCAGTTATTTGTGGACCAAACATATCTTTGGTCAGTCTCTATACACAACTCTTTGCACTAATTCTGGAACAAATCAATGAACATTTATAAAATGTCGAACGAAAAGCGTTAATTTTGTATTTCGATAGATGTTTAGAGAATAACAAACGAGGTACGAGTGATTATGGTAAATATGCCCGAGTTGAAATAATGTTCACAGTGCCGAGCATTGGCGGATCAATGGGAGGAATACGCCTCTTTGGAGCACATGGTCGACTAACAGAGGAGTCATTCGAGATGTTGAAGTGGAATACACCACCATAATTTGGACCTGAGAAAAGTGTATGTACAGAATGAAGATTTACGGCATACAAAAAAGACTGAGGCAGAGGATGAGTGGGCGGAGTGGAGTTACAAGGGTTTGATAACAATTTATTGCTGGACTGATGTTGCTTATACATTTTTGAAGGGTATCTGTTTTTGTTTGAACATTTTTGTGCCCGGAAATTTGCATGATTTGATGTGCTGGTATGAAACGTTTTCGTCCTAATAACGGCCATGTTTGTTTAGAAACCATGCAAACGAGTGTTTTGTTTTTTGTAAGGTTATATATTTTAAAAGACTACTATTTATAACGCAATTTTATTGCAAATTAATGTCCAATAAAAGATTATTCATATTCTTTAACCTTTCTGTTTTCTTTTTTTTAAATCTCGGAATGTGTGAGTACAGCACGTTCTAATTATCAATGAATCGGTAAAAGTTGTCAAAGGGTAAAAGTTGTCAACTAATCATATTTCTTCTCTGCTTAGCTGACCAATCAACGTTGAGAATCACTGAAAAGTACATGTGCTTTTTTCACAAAAATAATCACCTGTGCATCTCAGCCCGTATGGGTAATAAATGTTGTTAGCATACAGAGTTATGGGTTAGAGAAAGAGCACATCTCGTCTCGTCTAAAAGACGGATAGAGAGCAGTCTCTTTGTGAGTGTCCAAAATGGCTTCCCTTGTCCCTGTAGCGCTAGTTTCAGCTTACATATCCTTAACGTATTACTTTTGAATTAAAACGGTGTTTACATGTTGGTAAGACAGATCATAGATGGTACGTAAGAGGTTATTACCTGACTGTTTTCCTTCACATCGGCCCGAGACTACTATATCAGCAAGAGGGCCGAAGTCCCCGAGGGCTGAAATGGTAGTCGAGGGAGGATATGACTGGCACCAGTGAAGGTCAGGGTTAGAATGCGCCTTCAGTACCCCATGCTTGTCGTAAGAGGCGACTAACGGGATCGGGTGGTCAGGCTCGCTGACTTGGTTGGCATATGCCATCATATCCCAACTGTATAGATCGATGCTCACGTCGTTGATCACTGGATTGTTTGGTTCAGACTCGATCAATTACAAACCGCCGCCAAAGAGCAGGAACATTGCTGAGTCGGCTTGAAACTAAACTCACTCACTCACCTTTGCTACAGCTATATTACAGGTGGAGCACATACAGACGACGTCCAGAGCCCGAGGATATTATGTACATTACGAAACAAATAATGTCTTCACGTGAACGTTACAGATATGTATGAAATATCCTCTCGTAAAATACTATATAGGGCACTAGCTATGCATTTTCATCACAACGTCAAAATGCTCGGCGGCGAGATACCATGTGAAGAGAGGGTTTGGGCCAAGATGAAACATCTTAAATATGACGTAAACATTATTTTGTACTATATTCCATAGACAGGATTTCTGAACAAATTAGGTGAAGTTAAGCAACGTTTGTCACAGAGGGTCCTCGGATGGGTGACCGCGTTTGGCAGCTTGACTCCTGAGATTTTATAGGACTGTACTCTCCTGCCCCGCAACGAATCACCCGAGGTTTCACCTTAGGCAAGTTTTTTTGTGAGTCATGTGAGTTATCCGGGGTAATAATCTCCATCATGTTGTATGAGCTTCGAGCATGTCCCTAAAGCGTGGGGTTCAGCTACATAACTGGCCTTATTATCATTATAAATATTCAATATTATAGAAAGGCTGAGTGGAGAAAGGCTGTTGAGCGATAACAAAGCTAGACTGAACACCCTTGTCTGTGTCATTCAGGTAGGACAATAGGCCTTTGCTGAGAGCAGCTGGAACGTGTGATGATACAGACAAGAGGGCGTGTGTGGGAGAGAGTCAGAGTGACAGTGTCCGTGAACAGTACAATATATAGTTTGACAGGAATATAAATGTTTGCCTCATACTGGCTAGAATGGAGTTTTCAAGCTCCCTTTTGACGTGTGAGTGGTCAGACGTATTTCGGTTCCTTACAGCTAATCGGATAATAGGCAGATATGCTCCAAATCTTCTGGAAGAACAGGTGCAACGTTACTACTTAAAGACAGACAGACAATAGTTTATTAATGTCTCACTTCTGTACGGACATGGAAACAGCAACAGTATATATACATACATATAATACTCGTACAAAACCATTCTAAAGAATTATGAGAGACAAATTGTCATAAAATAATACCCAAAAGCAAAATACCATACTAAATATATGTATTATCCATATTAAAGATGCTTTCTACGATTTAGTATTAATAAGCAGCTTTTGGCAAATAAGACAGAGACATTAGCGTCGGTGAACATAAAACAAAACTTCTAGATATCATACATATTTTTAAAAAAACAAAAACATCTTGATTTAACAAATGCACTCATTAAAAAGACTTTCCCTGATATTGTCATATGATACGCAGTGAAACGTGAACCTCATCTTCTACGCAGCCTTTACAATAAAAAGAGTTTCTATTTTGTACAAGGATGCCTTCATATCGACCCGTTCCAATGTTAATTGGGGCCACACCTAAGCTTGGCAAGATCCGACCTGTAACCTCTTGGCAGGTTCCTTGAAAAATAATCTTCTGTCCTGTAATCTTGTTTAAAACACTTATATACTCTTAGTTTGTTAAGACCACTTTGCACCTCTACCTTATCTAACTTAGATTTCCGATTTATAACAAAAGTCATTCATACATACATGTACATTGTCACATACCAACGAGTTATTGAGCATTTTAATGTGGAACATTTAACAGATAACCTAAACCAATATCATGAAACTTCTTTCCATTCCAACTTTTACATCCTTTCAGCCTCATATAAACGTCCTACCTATTTACACGACTTACACGACATATTTTTAAGTCGACAACATTGTCTTGATACAATTTTTCCATTGTCTGACAATAGACGACATCCAACCCATATCCCCATTGACTGAAACATTGCTTTCTGTTTCTGAAAGAACAGGTATAGCTTTACTACATAAACGTTAAAACGCACCCTACAAAGAGTGCGTTCACGAAATTAAACGACTCTACTAATAGCCGCGACGGCTGAGTGGGTTAGATGGGTGATTTTTGTATGCTGGCGATTAGGCGAATGACTGAGAATGTGGGTTCGAATCCCGCATCGGACTCAACCCCACAAAAGTACTAGACTTTGTACTTAACTGAGAAAGTGTAATCCCAAATATAACGTGTGTTACATTTTACCACTTTCTAAATGGCATTGTGTAGCTATATTTATTGCAGACATGCACTAAAAATCAGAAGATAATTTGGATGAAATATAATCTTATACGTTTGAAGCAAACTTCGTCTGTAAAGGAAATAGATGTTACTGTTGAAATAAACTCGAATCAGATCAAACAATTATAATGAAATAGGGTTCGCTCGTCATCATCCGGAAGTGACGTACGTGTCCACAGTGGAGGGAGTTAACAGTCCAGGTAGGTGTGTTGTGTTTTGTCACTAACTTTGCCTTCCATTTCACTGTTAACTGTTCGATATTAAGGGTCAAATATTGCGTGTATATGTCCCAAACTACCAGGATGCTAACCATGGCAGCCATATTTTCATTTATGCAGTATATAGCTGTTAAATTGCCACACAAATTCCTACTTTCGCTTTAAAGCTTCATTCACGATAGTCATGACTCACCATTGTTATCTCGTGGGTATGTTGGGCGGTGGGGTAGCCTAGTGGTTAAAAGATCACCACAGATATGCCACGACTATCAGCAGCTGAACGTGAGAGGGCCAAGTCCGACGTCTGACGTTTTCAGCTAGAAACAGGCTGCGTGCCTGTATTGATGCAGGGGGTGGACATACAGGATACTAAAGTGATGGTAGTGAACATTTATTGTGTGTAACTCAGTACCTGCTTATTATCTGTGTTTCAAAACTGGTTTTCAGGACGCCCAGTGAACTTGCACATGTCGGACGCCACGTGTTTAGGTAGTATGAGTGTGATGTTTAGCTCAGCCTGAGTAAAGATGTTGTTAACATCACTCTATTATGTCACCAAACTTAGCACATAGTTTGACCTAGTAAGAAACTGATGCAGACTTCTGAAGTTTAGATAGTATACCATGGTCAACCAAGTATAACTAAGGGCAGTTCTAGACACAACTGCAATCTTAGATACAATCACAAATTGCAACCAGGAGCCGGTGTGTGTGTGTACTGGAGAACTGCAAGAACACATCAATGTGATGTGGTAACATGAGTTTCGTTCCTGATGCCTTTAGAGAGATTTTAAAAACACATAATTCTTCGAGCTTCCATGGCAACACGTCTCCGATATTATACAATTATAAACTCTTGTAGAGGTCGATATCGGTTTTTATTGACCTGAGTAAAATAATATCGACCGAGCTTGCGATATAATTGTTTTATTATATAATGAAAGAGAAACGGGTTTTAACATAAACTTTTAATGGACACACTGTGCCATCTATCCGAGTGATCTGATTGGCTGAAAAGCGGGGGAAGCCCCTTCGTACGGGATTCCTTGTCTATTTTTAGTAACCCAAGTCAATATCGTAATTTATCAGAAAACTCAAGTCAATATCGTGTTTTGTAGTCAATCATGTGACGGTCTTTTGACGAATCGTGGTACAGGAAAAATACTACCTATATCATAAAAGTTTATATTCGAAAAACATAACTGCTATTGTGGGGGATATTCATGATGGTGTTCTATTTAACACATGTATAATGACGAGAAAGATAAAAAAGCGATGTAAAATAATGATTTGGGTTGCATCATTGAGAAAATTATTTTTATCAACAATCAAAACAATTCCCTGGTGGATATCTTAATGATAAATGGAATGTTGTCTATATTCATTGGGACGTTTTATACATGATTGATTAAAACAATACAACAAATTACAATGTCGCCATTCTGCCGCTGCTTACCAGCCGCAGCCTAGGGGTTCGGTGTGCATGGACAAATAAATCACATGTTGACTCAAATCACAGGTGATCTTATCATTGTTTGATATGCAATCTACACGTTCCTCGTTATACCGCGGTCGTTTGCGTTTCTTATTAATGTACTGTGTCTGGGTCTACAAATCCTCTCTCCGGGTGTTTATTGTACGCAGCAATTTAGAATCTGTACTGTAAATATGCCATATATGTTGTATGAATAGTTTTGTTGACGTCCTGTGTCTATCATTCTCGTTCATTTGGTAACCGAAACACACGCTATATCCGGGGTAATGGCTTATCAGATAATTCAATGTGACTCAGTGCTAAGATCAAAATGTAACACTCGGTAGGTTTTATTGATTGGCCGATGTTCGGGGTGGATCACTGTCAGTATGAGACTTGTAGTGGGCAGCAACATCAACATGACGGAGGAGAAGAAAGCGATGATTGTCAAGGCGCTGTCGTGATGGTGACAGTGATGGTGATTTGAACTCACAGACACTCGAATTAAATTCTACCAAGGAACACTTCATAACTTGATAATATCTTCTCTATGAAAAAAAAGACGTTTCCAATGATCACGTACATTGCAGCGCCATGTATTTACATACACCTCTGTCAAAGTGTACTATACTCCTCACACAAAATAAAGCAACAAGTAGTTTCAGTGTAATATCTTTATCAATCTCGATAGCGATTTTTGCCGGTATGTTACTGGAAGGTAAATATTCAAAGAATACATAACCTTTAGTGACTGTCAAATTAATTTATCTGATAACATTGATAACATCACCTAAACACAACCACCCTCAGAAACAACATGAAAAATGTGTGGCATGATTGTGCTCCACATTTCACACATGCAGTCTGGTCGGTTAAAACCTACCTGAAAATCATTCCTCTGGAACAACAAGCAGGTCCTAACTTCATTTTTATGGATAATAATGCCTGTCCATGGATGATAATGCCCCATAAATTGGTGTTGCTTTATGTTTGTGAGGAGTATATTTACACAACACAAAGCCAGTAGTAGCTTGCAATGTACTGCCCTAATGAGGAAGAACATCCAGCACATATAATTATGAAATAATACGACATGCAGGAATATGTGTGCGTGTTGAGCATAGTTAAAACAATTAAAAAAATACTAGAAAATGTTTTCTTGTTAATTCCGTATATCTATCAGAAATTTCGCGTAAATAAAGTGATGCAAGCACGTATTGCAATGTTCATTGTATTTTCGAGTCTTGCAGTTGAACAGGACTATACTCCTATTCTAAACATACAGTGAGTGAGTGAGTTTAGTATTACACGGCACTCAACAGTATTCCAGCCATATGGCGGCGGTCTGTAAATAATCGAGACTGGACCAGACAATCCAGTATTTAACATCATGAGCATCGATCTGCAATTTGGAACCGATGACATGTGTCAACCAAGTCAGCGAGCCTGACCACCCGAGCCCGTTAGTCGCCTCTTACCGCAAGCATGGGTTACTGAAGATCAATATTCTAACCCGGACATTCAAGGGTATCTAAACATACAGAGTGACGAAGTGCAAAAACTGCACAGTAGTTTTACAAATACGAGTAAACCCACATGCACGTGGGTTTTTTTTCCCCGTCAGCCATTTCTTGCAAGAAAATTCGTGAACATATTTTACGTATACTTCAGTGACTATTTAAGTTTCAGATCGTTGGTTCAGACTGTGGTAATATTTCGCCAACTGCACAATGGAAGATGCGAGATACAGCCATCACATAGTATACCCACTGCATTTATAGAGTCGATCCCAAGCGTGGAGAGAGATGCTACCCAACCACCTGTTTTCAGCCAAAAATAACGGATAGCTTCGTAGAAATGTTGTACAAAAGTTTTTCTTATGAAACATATAGGATGTCGCTGTACAAAAAGGTATTTCTTTATATCGCAAGAGTATTCCGTTCTGGGGTGATAACCTGTTAATTATATTATATTTGTAATGTTGGCAGTTTCTTTATTAACTTAAAAGCATTAAGCTTGACTGCTGTGGAAATGAAGGTAACAATAATTCAGCTGTGTGAGATCTATTAGCTAAGTGTTAAACCTTTTACATATTATGCAAACCTGGACTTTGAGGTGTGTGGCAATGTAACTTACATATATTCATATCCAGACCTTCCTTCTTAAACTAGTATGTGTTTCTCTGAAGCTTTGATTAACACCAAGCCACTTCTGGCTACAAAGAACATATTGTCCAAGAATGAGAGATGTCAAGGCTGGCCTGACAATACGATACAAGTTCTGATATTGGCGACAGAGACCAGAACCAACACCAGCACTAGCTCCAACAACATCACTACTGCCCTACAAACTCCCGCACCAGCATGGCGACATCTCCATCAACGTCAACTACACCAACAACACCCTCGCCAGCGCTGCAACTAAAAAGCCGCAACAACACCAAAAGCAGAATCAGCACCAGCTCCATCAACAGCTTTACCAACAGCTCCGAGCAACTCCAGATCAACAACACCACCACCACTACAGCAATCAATATAAACACCAATACTCGTATTTTCATAAATTAACGTACCCTCAATCCCAAACCCGGCGTCGCCACGTCTTTGTCCCCATAAAGCCCGTTGTCCTCCAAATGGAACAATGCCCACGACTACGTCTCTCTGGGATTAATAATCCGGGCGATTCAGCAGACACTGCTTCATGCAGTTCAGATCACTGTCATCTGTCAGAAACAAATCATGGAATATGTTTTGTTATTCACCCCGAGTGAGAACAAATCTAACTCTGGGTCTAAACTCGATACCACTACAGTGATCGAATTAATATGAAAAATCACACCTGCAGTATTTGAGCTATGTCGTAACTAAAACCACTACATTCAAATTAGTTACGGTTACATTACATACAATATAAATTTGAAGAATCATTACTCACAGAACTATCTACAACACACAGTGTAAGAAATGCGTACCTATAGTTAAACTATCTACAAGACACTGGGGAAGACAGTGTGTGTTCGTCTGTTTGTCTGTGTGTCTGTCGCTGTGTGTTAACATTACGATTACAATTTCACTATTGGCGAGAAATAGAAACGGTCTCCTGTTCTTTATTCTCATCCATGTTTTCTCACTCACTATATACCCTAAAAACACGTCCAGCCAACAGTACATGCATAGGCGTCACACAGCTTGTCTGCTGTGGAGATGGAATCAATCAAATGGTAAATATACGTTCTGCAAACTACAATTGCCATTTTCTGTGAACATATTGAACATCTGTATGTGTCACTGTATTCGATTGTTTATTGTTTGGTATTGTGCCTGTTGTAAACATGCTGTATTAGGTTTTTCGGTTTTATTTGTTTGTTTTTTCTGTTTTTTATCACATTGTTCCTATTTTGTAAGTGTTTTAAGCAGTAACACCCCAGTTGCGTAGATGCATCCTCATGATGATTGGTCCTAACTCAGTTATTACTGGAATATTGCGTGGTGAGGCGGGCATACAAACAAACAATAGTCTGCATGATGGTGAATTATATTATTACTAATACGTTTGAGGAATACTTCGTTAGTAAAAGCAGTTAACAAAGGGGA
>NW_025766206.1:0-58102 GCF_003918875.1 Haliotis rubra | reverse complement strand
TATGGGTTGCTATTGCTGCATTGCTGGACAAACGTAACAGCAGGAAAATGAATTTCACGACTTTTCATGCTAATTTCTAAGTACCGAATATCTACCCAGATTTGGTCGTCAGAAATTTTGCCGCGAAACGCCTGAACTCAATAGCAAAGACAAGTGAGAACAAGCAAGTGATGTGCGCGACATACAGTAGTTATTGATCTATCTTTGTTTGCACTCGAGAGCCATGGCAACGCTCACTACCAAAATGTAAAACCTCCCAGAAACAGAACAGAAATACTATTGTCGTAGATACACGGTATAAAAAAGCGGAAACAAACACCATTCAAAACAATCGCGAAGTGGGAAATAGAAAGTTCTGGCCAGGACATAGCTCTGTCGCCAGAGCTGTATTATTTTCCTTCCACCTTTGTCTGTCATACAGATTCCTGGAAACAAACATATATCCAGTTAAGAAAGCCCATGCCAGTCTAGATTATAAAAAAGGCCCATCGTTCCACAGTTTCATTGTTTATTATGAAACTGTTTTTTCTGGTAAAATATGTTCGGTTCAGATACATGTTATTAGTCTACCTTCTACCCTGCCGTTTCTGTTATATAAAGGATCCAAATAAAGTCTTATATTTCCGTTAGGACCAGCTCGACTTTACCACTCTCCCCTGCGGCTTATTTCCAGTTCATTTATGCAGTTGTTTCTTTTGTGAAATTAAAATTATATACTTCTGAGGCTAATTGTAAGATTATGCCAGGAGACAGGAAGCCGATATGAGCTTCTGATTTGTTAACTTAACTCTCGCGAGGGGGTGACGTGACGCTATAAAAATAGCTCGTTGTCAATGAGTACCTCGAGTGACGTAACAATGGGAATTCCGGTTTTTAAAAGAGTTGTTGGTGAAACTACGCATCACTAGAAACCGTATAGAGAAATGTTCATAGATACCTGGAAGTCAGAGAGGTGATCATGTATCGCCTCACGACAGCCAAATTCAATGTAAGTATTAGAGGAGTATTTGTCGATGTGACCGAAAAACACCGTGCTTCTTTCTCTCGACTGGGTCGTCTTGTGGTCAAAGCATCCGCTCGTCACGACGAAGCGTATTTCTGTACGTACCTGGCCGTGATGATTGCTCGCATTTATTGCTAAAAGAAACTAAATTCACTCATTCTTTCGTGACCTGCTGTCATATTTCTTATCCGTTTGGTGTCATATTACATCAAGAACTGGCTTCTGCATTACCAACTTCGGCTTTCCCTCCTAAAACACTGTAGAACACACAATTAATTCACGTGGGGTGGGGTGGGGGTCGGGGTATGAGAGATGGCTAGCCTTTACTTATTAAAGCGATTGCTCGTCGATCTGATGGCTCACATGGTTGCTAAATCGAGAAAACCAATTTTCAGCGTCCCCGTAATGATATTAATTGTTAAATATTGCTAAAAAGCGGCGTAAAATCTAAACCTTCACTCACTACTCACTTACTAGCCCGGTCCAATAACTTTGAAATTACCTTGATCCGCCTATCATCTTTACTAATCAACAACTGACACATGTCTAATAAAAACGTATACACACTTTCCCTGTCAATGTCCCACATCTGAAGTGTTTTTCCTTAGCAAAGCCATTCTTATTCACAGGTTATTGTGATATTCAGTGATACCATTTTATCCTTCCGAGTTTAAAAAAAATATGCGTATGTAATGTACCGCATTGATCGGGTTTTATATCACTTTAAAAATGAGAGCTCCATAGTTAATTCCAGAACATGCAGGAGAATGTTTTCTTCAGATTGTGCATGGATATTGTGAATAATGAATGGAACTACTACGCCGAGACTCCGCCAAATGGTGAGATGGTTTCAGTGGGTGCTGCGAGGTGCAGGTACCAGTGTGGAGGGATGTGCAAGTGGATATTGTGAATAATGAATGGAATATTCGGCTACTGAGACTCTGCCAAATGCAGGGTAGAGAAGTGGCTTGTGTGGTGCTTGGTGAGGTGCAGTGTGTTGTGTGTGTGTGGAGGGGGATGTGCAAGCGGATATTGTGAATACTGAATGGAATCATTCGGCTACGCCGAGACTCTACAATGCAGTAGAGAAGCGGGTTTCCAGGGTACAGGTGTAGTGTGGCGCGCTCGTGTGAGGAGGATGCGCGGATACTGTGGGAATAATGAATGGAATATCTGGGGCTACGCTGAGACCTCACAACGCAGGGTAGTAGAAGTGGCTTCAGTGGGTGTTGGTGGGTGTACCGTGTCTGTGCGTGCGGAGGGGGATGTGCAAGCGGGATACTGTGAATAACGAATGGAATATCTGGCCACGCCGAGACCTTCGCTACAAATGTAGAGCAGTGTGCTATTTGTGTGGGTGCTGTTATAAGTGCAGTGTGTCGGTGGAGGTTGGGGTAGGGGTTAGGACCGGTGCGGATTCCGGCATTTAGAACTGTTCTTCTTCCGGACAACAAAATCTGTAGAAAAGCCAAGTGTCCGCAGACAAGCTGAGCTTCTTGACTGTATTTCGTTTCCGTGGTCTACCTTTAACATACAGCTGTCATCCGGCTGTAGTTATACCTTCCTGGTCGACCTGAGACTCGAGATGTGCTGTGTATCAAACATCTTTGGGGCTTCCGTGCATTAAGCATCAGCACACTGTTTTGTCTCTACTCTCAGCAGCAGTTAAACGTTTCGCAGTATTTCCCCGTTTTATGTGTTTTCGGACGTTTAAGAAAATGTAAACCCTGTAAACGCAAAACACCCGAAACATAGTGCCAATACGCTTGTATCAGGTACATTGAATAGAATAGGTTTCATTTGTGTTTGCAGGCACTCTTAACATGTAATGCACCTCGAGCCACGGTAGACTCTTCTTTGCTGACAATATGTATGTACACTCTTATGTGATGGCTCTTTTCCAAAGTTATGTCACCTCCTGAGAGGGTACGTCTGTCCTTAAACCAATTCAAGTATATTTTAAACATGTTATTATTTTAACCTGTACATGTATATATGTTATTTTGGGTTACGGCTAGATTGAATAGAAATTGGCTACAACATTCCTGAAGGAATGATGTAAATCCAGCTAGGGTCTATGCAGGCAGCAAAGCAACACTATAATCTCTCAAGCACCCTTAGTATTGCGGATCTACCTTCAGTTGTTGGCAATCTATAGACTGTTTCTATGCATTGTATTGTCTTCATGTTAAGATATATTAGATTTTCTTCATACTAGTTTTACATTGATATAAATGTGATATTCTAGTTATTTTAATTCTTTGCAGGATATAAGTATATTATCTGAATTTGTTTTCTACTCATTTATATATTCTTATTAACCTTCTTAGTCACGATATGCCTTGAAATACTGCCAATGCAAATTTTAACCATACTCACCCAAAGTTAAAACCTGAAAGTGCTTCTACCATGGCTACATACAAGAATGTGTCATGAACTAAAACAATTGAAAGAAATGCTATGCGCAACTGGTATAGAGATTAACACGGTCTATAACCAGTAGTACCAATTACTTCAGAGGAATTACTCTAGTAATTGAGAAATATATTCAATGGCATTTATATTGCAATGACAATAACATATATACTGGAGGCATAAGGTGTTATCACATAAACCCGCTGGACACATTCGAGAGTGTGAAAAACATCGATACATCCGTGGCTCATACATGTACAGCATGGCCTGGTAGCCCGGTGCATTTGTAACATGACCCAGTGGGTCTACATTCGTAACACACAGCCAAGTGGCTTCAACACACGGCCCATAGTGGCCAAGCACACGGCCCAGTGGCTAAAACACACGGCCCATGGTCTGGTCTCCAATGAAAATAAAATCGCCCGATTAACGCGGACCCCGAGCGGATCGAACACATCCCAACCCACCCGAACGACCACGGATCTGGAACCGGCACAACACACGCCCACGGAAGCCCGACCACCGCATTAACGGACACGATCCCGACAACGGCCACCACCACCATGGAAATGGAAACCGATCCACCACCAAACCCACCCACCGCCCGAAGCGGATAACACCACACCGACATGGACGGACCCGGCAAGGATGGCTGAAGAAGGCCACAGCCACAGCCAAGACCCCAGGATCCCCGGACACCGACGACCACGAAGCCAGCCCACGGACCCACATCCACCCGAAACGACCACAGATCCACGATCCCGGCCCTTGAAAGAAAGCCAACAGGACCAACAACGGAAAGGGTCAACAAGCCCAGCCACACACAGACACAGACCAACACGAGGCCCACGTGGAGAATATCTTTAGGTTTGCTGGACAATGGAACACGGACCAGGAAAACTGAGCCCCGGAAAGGAACACCATGGACGAGCCGGACCGGAGGGTGATCCCAGGACCAACCCAAGGAGGCATGGAGGCACACAAGGAGGACGGAACACAACCCGGAGGAGGCACAAGGAGGTGAGCCAAGGAAAATACACACACACACACACACACGAGGCACAAACAGGACACACACGTGAGGCACACAACACACAAGGACCCCACAACCCAGAGACGGAGGCACACACACACACAGAGGCACACACAGATCCACACACACACACAGACAAGGAGGCACAAGGACACACACACACAACACACAGACATGGAGATGGAGGAAGAAAAGGAGGTGGAGGTGGAGGGCCAAGGAGGAAATAACACACAAGAGATGGATGGACACCACATGGAGTGGATGAGTGGAGGAAATAGACATGAAGAAATGGAGGTGGACAACTGAAAAGGAGATGGAGGTGGACAAGAAATAGACAAGGAGGTGGAAGAGTGGAAGAGAAAAGATGAAAGAAGAAAGAAGAAGATGGAAGAAGAAGGAAGAAGATGGAAAGAAGGAGGTGGCTGAAATAGTGGAAGAAATGGAGGAAGAAGATGAAGGAAGGAGGAAGAAGGAGGGTGGAAGAAGGAAGAAGGAGGAAGGGTGGATGGAAGAAGGGTGGCTGGAGGGTGGTGGAAGGGCCAGGGAGGCGGAGGAAAAGAAGCATGGAGGTGGCCAGCTGAGTGGTCCCATAACCAAGGAGGCACAGCACAGCGCAGGAGGCACAGAGGCACACAGTTCCAAGGAGGACAAGCCAACGACCGGACGGACAACACAGGAAGACAGCACAACGGAAGGAGCTGGACGGAGGAAGACACAGCCAAGCATGGAGGCATGACCGAGGAAGACACGACCCAACAGGCACAGGCACAGGAAGGATCGCCACAGCAGGACCACGGACAATGAGCCAAAATGGAGACGAAAGCCCAAACGGAATGGATCCACACAACAACCGGCCCACGACAGGCACGACCGACCACACACGACCCAACCAGGACTGAGTGGACCAACACGAGAGCCAGCCACAGGCACAGCCTGACCACAGGCCGAGACACAGATAACACAGGAAGAATGGACTGGAATGGATGAAGACAAAATGGAATAAAGGAGGATTCACGGACACATGGATAACGGAAAGGACACATGGAAAAATATGAAACATAAATAACGGAAGAATGGAATAACGAAGCACATGGCACACGGATGGACAAGGAGACAGAAATGGCCAGTGGAGACACAGGGAAGGACACAGGAAGGAAATGGATGAGACACAGCCGGAAGTGGTGGAAAGGAGAACGAACGGATGGAAGGAAGGACAAGCAGGAAATGGATGGGAAAGAATATCTGAAGAAAGGAAGGAACAATCAAGGATAACTTGTGGACAACAGAAAGAACTTGGAAGATGGATAAATACTGGAATATAATGAAATATGACCAGGAAGAGAAGGAGGACAGGCTTGTGGATAACTGTGGAGGAAAGTGGCCCAGCCCCAGTGGAATGGAAGGATGATTCAGTGGATCAAGACATGGATTCCATGTAATTGGAACAACTGATGGATATAAATAAAGGAAGGAATGGACTTTGATCTCTGAAAGAAGAAATGGAGGACAAGAAGGAAGATGAAGACTGAATGGACCTGAATGGTGGAATGAAACACCAACAAAATATATGGAATGGAGACACATGGAAATGGAGGGATATGGATGGATAGCCCTGGAAATGGAAATGGACTTGACCCCACCTGTGTTCCCAGCAGCAAATGAGTTCAGAAATAGATTGGAGAATCACTCTCCTTCCTTTCCTTCTAGGTTCATGATAGGCCGGTGACCCTTTAGCTGTTGCCGGGTCCTCAGGCATTTTACAATAACACCCATGGTGGTACCAACAGCGCGGGCTCATTCTTGTGTTCCCTCCACACTGTCAGGTAGAGGGAAGGCCGCTTTTGCGCCTCCTGTGAAAGGAGAACATATTTATTCATCCTTGTAACATAAAAGAAGTGGACTCCATTTATATTATTTTTGAGTGTCAACCATGTAGCTTTATCCTGTCACCCATAATAACAAATGTCATACGTATGAAGCATCTTTTTCATATTTTAACGTCACCCCTCATTTTAACGTTATTTTATTTTGAAGTGTCATCTCAATTTCATGTCATCTCATTTCAGCGTTATTTTTATTTTAAGGTCATCTCAGTTTAATTAACGTCATCTCATTTCAGCGTTATTTTATTTTAAGGTTATCTCAATTTAACGTCATCTCATTTCAGCATTATTTTATTTTAAGGTCATCTCAATTTAACGTCATCTCATTTTAACGTTTATTTTAAGGTCATCTCATTTTAATGTCATCTCATTTTAACACAATTCTGAATCTGTTATTGTCCACAATACCAAGATATTTTCCAGTAACGTTCACAAGCTCAATTTGTTTCGTATTTTCATTCCTACTTTGTAGAATTCACAGGGCGAATTTAACAAAATGATAGCACATGTGTCCAGGTAACACCCTTGTGTATATAATGTATTTTGTCTCCAAGTGTGGTACATGCTTATCGGACAAGTCACAACTATAAACACTTAAAATTAGTACAGTGTAGTAAACGAAAATGCCATTGATAAACGAGCATTTCATATCAGCTCTAAACACAATTACATATAGCAACTGCAAAGTGGCAGCTGTGTATGTTCATGCACTTTGATAAACTACTACAGGGTTTGGACCAAGAGGTAACAGTAAGGCAACAAAAATGAACACCATCTCGGTAAACCAAAAGGAGAATCGATCAAGACCAAAAATCACTTTTATTGTCAGATGTTTCTATATGTTTCAACAAGGCGCAATGCTGTTTTCCAGTTGATTTCTACGAACTACAGGTAATGTAAGGGTTGGTTGGTTTGTTGTTTTAGCCGCACTTAGCCATTTACAGGCTATATGGCAACGGTCTGTAAATAATCGAGTCTCCACAAGACAATCCAGTGATCAACAGCATGAGCGCTCATCTACGCAGTTGGGAATCGATGACGTGTCAAAAATGTCAGCAAACCTGACCACTCTCGATACCGTTAGTCGCCTTTTACTATAAGTATTGGTTGCTGAAGACCAATTCCAACCCAAATCTTCACCGGTATGGTAATGTAAGGGGAGAGCACGACATGCAAAAAGAAGACAGAGCCAACTGTTTACTTCTACGCGATCTTTACCTGTCGCTACATCTCATAATGACATTTCCTCTGACACCGGTAGCACACCGCCATCAACATCAGAAATAGAAGTGCTGATCCTGTTGAAAGTCCTATAGTAACAGCATCAGCAGCTTGTGTAGCCCCATCTAAACACACACACATCCTTCGGAACACACGCCAATGCCAGTAGTTGAAGAACGGTATATGTTTCCCCTTTGCACGTCTTACTGCAGACAGATTTTCTTTACATCAGGCCGAAATAGCCATGGTCACATACAGGGTGTGAGACACTGTCCCGAGATGTTACTACAGCCTGAACAGTGCTGACCGTCTCTGGCGTGGTGCAACTGGGACAGATTTCTGAAAGTATGTCTCAAACTAGTTTGAGTAATGATAGGGATAGTAGGGATAGCCTCGTGGTTAAAGCTTTCGCTCGTCACCGCCGAAGACACGGGGTTCGATTTCACATGGGTACAATGTGTTGAAGCCCATTTCTTGTGTCCCCGCCGTTATCTTACCGGAATATTGCTAAAAGCGGCGTTAAACAAAACTCTCTTACGCACATAATGATATAGATGTCAATAATAGTGATATGATGTAAGTGTTATTCAGTATATAGCAATGTTACAAACTGGATTTACCTTTGTGAGATCCCAACAATGCAAGCAAGTGACAACAGCTACAATATTTCCATGCTATTTTCTTTCTGAAAAAAGGTGGAAACACAATTATTTCTCAAAATGTTAAGACAGCGTTGTATGCAAAATGAAATGTACCCAGAGCAGAACTTTCTGGGGAGAGTTTTAAACATGCACAATGAACACACGAAAGTCACGACATAACCTTATGCTTGTAAGCTACAGATTGGCGATGTTTGGGGTTGATTCATGTTCCTTGTCAACAGGAAACAAATCACACACTATCTTTCGATGCCATTCAAGTTTTCAGGAAACATTTACTATAGAAATAGAACATCTTGGTTTCCGTACGGACGCGAATGTTTGGTTTCACATGCGTATGTGTCGGTTTCGGGCTTTGGGGTTAGAAACCCAGAAATCATTACTGAATGTAAATCAGACATAATGATTGAATATAGGTTGTGTGTATTTTGACATCAGGTATTGAAAATGTTTTAGGAAGAAATCCTAATCATTGTCATCGTTTGAAACCCAAACCTTTCTGTTCAGACTTGCCTTCTCTGTGTAACTTCTCTCACCTCCTCTCAGACATGTGCGCTTAGAGAATGTACTGTGCATGGGTTCAGCGTGTTACAAGTGGACTATTATTATAGTTAATCTGCTACAAATAGGGCGGTGGGGTTGCCTAGTGGATAAAGCTTTGGCTCGTCACGCCGAAGACCCGGATTCGATTCCCCACATTGGTACAATGTGTGAAGCCCATTTCTGGTGTCCCCCGCCGTGATATTGCTGGAATATTGCTAAAGCGGCGTAAAACTAAACTCACACAGTCAGTCAGTCAGTTAATCTGCTAAAAGCATTGTCATTGCCATTGTCAGCTTCCAACTTTTTTAAATAAGTGGCGATACCCGATGAGCATGTCCCACCATCGCTTCCAACTTCTTTAAACAAGTGGCGATACCCGATGAGCATGTCCCACCATCGCTTCCAACTTCTTTAAATAAGTGGCGATACCCGATGAGCATGTCCCACCATCGCTTCCAACTTCTTTAAATAAGTGGCGATACCCGATGAGCATGTCCCACCATCGCTTCCAACTTCTTTAAATAAGTGACGATACCCGATGAGCATGTCCCACCATCGCTTCCAACTTCTTTAAACAAGTGGCGATACCCGATGAGCATGTCCCACCATCGCTTCCAACTTCTTTAAACAAGTGGCGATACCCGATGAGCATGTCCCACCATCGCTTCCAACTTCTTTAAACAAGTGGCGATACCCGATGAGCATGTCCCACCATCGCTTCCAACTTCTTTAAACAAGTGGCGATACCCGATGAGCATGTCCCACCATCGCTTCCAACTTCTTTAAACAAGTGGCGATACCCGATGAGCATGTCCCACCATCGCTTCCAACTTCTTTAAACAAGTGGCGATACCCGATGAGCATGTCCCACCATCGCTTCCAACTTCTTTAAACAAGTGGCGATACCCGATGAGCATGTCCCACCATCGCTTCCAACTTCTTTAAATAAGTGGCGATACCCGATGAGCATGTCCCACCATCGCTTCCAACTTCTTTAAACAAGTGGCGATACCCGATGAGCATGTCCCACCATCGCTTCCAACTTCTTTAAATAAGTGGCGATACCCGATGAGCATGTCCCACCATCGCTTCCAACTTCTTTTAAACAAGTGGCGATACCCGATGAGCATGTCCCACCATCGCTTCCAACTTCTTTAAACAAGTGGCGATACCCGATGAGCATGTCCCACCATCGCTTCCAACTTCTTTAAACAAGTGGCGATACCCGATGAGCATGTCCCACCATCGCTTCCAACTTCTTTAAACAAGTGGCGATACCCGATGAGCATGTCCCACCATCGCTTCCAACTTCTTTAAACAAGTGGCGATACCCGATGAGCATGTCCCACCATCGCTTCCAACTTCTTTAAACAAGTGGCGATACCCGATGAGCATGTCCCACCATCGCTTCCAACTTCTTTAAACAAGTGGCGATACCCGATGAGCATGTCCCACCATCGCTTCCAACTTCTTTAAACAAGTGGCGATACCCGATGAGCATGTCCCACCATCGCTTCCAACTTCTTTAAATAAGTGGCGATACCCGATGAGCATGTCCCACCATCGCTTCCAACTTCTTTAAACAAGTGGCGATACCCGATGAGCATGTCCCACCATCGCTTCCAACTTCTTTAAACAAGTGGCGATACCCGATGAGCATGTCCCACCATCGCTTCCAACTTCTTTAAACAAGTGACAATACCCGATGAAGCATGTCCCACCATCGCTTCCAACTTCTTTAAACAAGTGGCGATACCCGATGAGCATGTCCCACCATCGCTTCCAACTTCTTTAAACAAGTGGCGATACCCGATGAGCATGTCCCACCATCGCTTCCAACTTCTTTAAATAAGTGACGATACCCGATGAAGCATGTCCCACCATCGCTTCCAACTTCTTTAAATAAGTGGCGATACCCGATGAGCATGTCCCACCATCGCTTCCAACTTCTTTAAATAAGTGGCGATACCCGATGAGCATGTCCCACCATCGCTTCCAACTTCTTTAAACAAGTGGCGATACCCGATGAGCATGTCCCACCATCGCTTCCAACTTTTTTAAACAAGTGGCGATACCCGATGAGCATGTCCCACCATCGCTTCCAACTTCTTTAAATAAGTGGCGATACCCGATGAGCATGTCCCACCATCGCTTCCAACTTCTTTAAATAAGTGACGATACCCGATGAGCATGTCCCACCATCGCTTCCAACGTCTTTAAACAAGTGACGATACCCGATGAGCATGTCCCACCATCGCTTCCAACTTCTTTAAATAAGTGGCGATTTCTTTTAAATAAGTGGCGATACCCGATGAGCATGTCCACCATCGCTTCCAACTTCTTTAAACAAGTGGCGATACCCGATAAGAGGATGTCCCCACCATCGCTTCCAACTTCTTTAAACAAGTGGCGATACCCGATGAGCATGTCCCACCATCGCTTCCAACTTCTTTAAACAAGTGGCGATACCCGATGAGCATGTCCCACCATCGCTTCCAACTTCTTTAAACAAGTGGCGATACCCGATGAGCATGTCCCACCATCGCTTCCAACTTCTTTAAATAAGTGGCGATACCCGATGAGCATGTCCCACCATCGCTTCCAACTTCTTTAAATAAGTGGCGATACCCGATGAGCATGTCCCACCATCGCTTCCAACTTCTTTAAATAAGTGGCGATACCCGATGAGCATGTCCCACCATCGCTTCCAACATCTTTAAACAAGTCCCATGAGCATGTCCCACCATCGCTTCCAACTTCTTTAAATAAGTGGCGATACCCGATGAGCATGTCCCACCATCGCTTCCAACTTCTTTAAATAAGTGGCGATACCCGATGAGCATGTCCCACCATCGCTTCCAACTTCTTTAAACAAGTGGCGATACCCGATGAGCATGTCCCACCATCGCTTCCAACTTCTTTAAATAAAGTGGCGATACCCGATGAGCATGTCCCACCATCGCTTCCAACTTCTTTAAACAAGTGGCGATACCCGATGAGCATGTCCCACCATCGCTTCCAACTTCTTTAAATAAGTGGCGATACCCGATGAGCATGTCCCACCATCATATTTCTGCCCATAGTTTTGTAATGCCAATGCATTTTCCAATAACAATGTACATGCATTGTCTTTGCAGTAACCTTTCCTGATTTGTTAACTTGTAACCGTTGTTTGTTGCATTTGTTTGTTAGTTTGTCTACTGTTTTACATGACGCTTCAGGGTTGAGTTGTTTCTATATTTGAAAGTTCACTAAAAGCGTTTTCGTCGTTACACAAGAAATTAATAATAATCGGCAACTTTAGCATTTTATTATCTATTTTTTATTATTTATTGTAGTTACTACCGATATTTGTTTTGTTTTTCAACAGGTAAAGCAGCAACTTCCGCAATGTGGCTACTTGCAGTTTTGCTGGGGATCAGTGAGTACCTGTGATATATCTATATCGTAGGGGAAGATGCTTTAGCTCCAATTCAGACATCCAGCTAGGGTCCATGCAGGAAGCAAATGTACTGTAAGTCCCCATAGTCCCTAGTATGGTGATCTACCTTTGTTCTTGGCAATATATATTGTTTTTATATTGTATTGTCTTCTATAGTTAATTTTAGCTTTTCATACTAGTTTTATATCTATATCTGTGATCCCTAGTTTTTACTGTTTTTTTATCCTTTACTGTCCTTCGATTTTATAACTTGACTTTAGTTATTACAACTTTATGTATTATTCAAATCCTCGTCACGATATGGCTGCAATATTGCCGATGTGACGTTAAATTTTAACTCACTCACTCACTCCAATTCAGACTAAGGGTCATAGAGCACACATGAGTTCATACTGTCTTCAAATTTTGCAAATCGATGTTACCTTGCGTCATTACTATTTGTCAGTTTTAATATGTAACAACAATTCTCTTCCAGCTTTACCGGTGCATGGCGATGAAGCAATGCCACTGGGGAATATATGGCGAGAACTGCGACAGGACCTGCCCCTCCAACTGTTACACTGACCCACGGAGAAACCTCATACACTGTCACCAGAACACAGGGAAATGTTCTGAGGGATGTGTTCGTGGTTTCCATGGCGACCAGTGTAATATATCCTGCAGCGGAGGCTGTTTAAACGAAACCTGCAATAACGGAGATGGATATTGTACGTTAGGTTGTAAAGAGACCTACATCGGGGATTTCTGCAATGAGACTTCAGGTACAGTAATTCATGCAGGACCTGAACTTTCTTAACTTCTTTAACTTATGAGACAATAAATAGAAAATCATAAATATGCATTTCATATATTACTTCTTGGTAGGTAGGTACGTAAGTCCCAAAACATTTCAAGTATATTTAAGTTTAACAGGATTTTAATCGTAGTAGTTTTGTCATTTTAATGTATGGCTAAATCTCAGCATAAATGCCACGTCGCTAACGGCTGAAGGGATGGTGTAAATCCAGCTAGGGTCCATGCAGGTAGCAAAGTAATGTAAGTCCCCATGGACTCTAGTATGGTGATCTACATTCAGTTGTTGGCGATCAATAGCCCATTTTACATTGTATTGTCCAAAATAGATTTTTACTTTTAAAGATATCTGCTATCTAGTTTTAACCCATTTTGTGATAATCTAGCAATTTTACTGTCCTTCGTTGACCGGGTTTTATATATCATATGTCTTTATTATGAATTAAGAACTAGTTTGAGTCACTATATGGCTGTAATATTGCCTATGTGACTTTAAAACCTCACTCACTCACTTACTCACTCACTCACTAACTCACTCTCTTGGTAGGTAGCGATTTTGAAACACATGTTAAAGTAAGGTGCAGCGAAGATTCCAAACCTTGACATTTTATAAGGCAATTTTAACCTTTTATGAATTTAATTGCATAACATAGAAAATTGCATTGCAAAATATATTGTTGTAAACTAGGCTATTGCTGGTTACGCCTTTAATTAAACAGGTTTCCGTTTTTCTTCGTTTTGAAAAGCATTGTTCGTATACACAACCACGACAACAGCGAATCTTTCTGAGATCCTTGTCCCAATGTTCTTTGTTAGGACCATGGGTTGCTGAGGATAAATTTGAAAATGGATGTTCACAGGTGTAATATTTCATGGTTACATAGACACTCATATGGAAAGCACATATCTCATATTAATCTGACATACGGATGTTGTTTATTTTATCGTGGATGTTTATTATTATTATTTTTTTCAACCGGTATTTTGGCATCTCCATCCACGACAGTCCCATCCACAGTGACAACCACGGCAGGCCCCGATGACAACAATCTTGTCTTGCTGATCCTTGTCCCAGTATTCCTCATAATCCTCATCGTCTGTATCATCCCTTGCTGTGGTGGTGTTCAGACTGTAAGTGTATATTCCCTCATTATCCCTCATCGTCTGTATCATCCTTGCTGTGGTGGTGTTCAGGCTGTAAGTGTATATTCCTCATTATCCTCATCGTCTGTATCATCCTTGCTGTGGTGGTGTTCAGGCTGTAAGAGTATATTCCCTATTATCCTCATCGTCTGTATCACCCTAGCTGTGGTGATGTTCAGACTGTAAGTGTATATTCCTATTTATCCTCATCGTCTGTATCACCCTTACTGTGGTGGTGTTCAGACTGTAAGTGTATATTCCTAATTATCCCTCATCGTCTGTATCACCCTTGCTGTTGTGGTGTTCAGACTGTAAGTGTATATTCCCATTATCCTGATCGTCTATATCACCCTTTGCTGTGGTGGTGTTCAGACTGTAAGTGTATATTCCTCATTATCCTCATCGTCTGTATCATCCTTGCTGTGGTGGTGTTCAGACTGTAAGTGTATATTCCTCATTATCCTCATCGTCTGTATCACACTTTATCACCCTTGCTGTGGTGGTGTTCAGACTGTGAGTGTATATTCCTCAATATCCCTCATCGTCTGTATCATTAATGTCATTTGCTGTGGTGGTGTTCAGACTATAAGTGTATATTCCTCATTATCCCTCATCGTCTGTATCATCCTTGCTGTGGTAGTGTTCAAACTGTAAGTGTATATTCCTCATTATATTCATCGTCTGTATCATCCTTTTGCTGTGGTAGTGTTCAGACTGTAAGTGTATATTCCTCATTATATCATCGTCTGTACCACCCTTGCTGTGGTAGTGTTTAGACTGTAAGAGTATATTTCTTCATTATCGTCATCGTCTGTATCATCCTTTTGCTGTGGTGTTGTTCAGACTGTTAAGTGTATATTCCTCATTATCCTCATGGTCTCTATCATCCTAGCTGTGGTGGTGTTCAAACTGTAAGTGCATATTCCTCATTATCCCTCATCGTCTGTATCATCCTTTGCTGTGGTGGTGTTCAGACTGTAAGAGTATATTCCTCTTCATTATCCTCATCGTCTGTATCATCCTTGCTGTGGTGGTGTTCAGACTGTAAGTGTATATTCCTCATTATCCTCATCGTCTGTATCATCCTAGCTGTGGTGGTGTTCAGACTGTAAGTGTATATTCCTCATTATCCTCATCGTCTGTATCACCCTTTGCTGTGGTGATGTTCAAACTGTAAGTGCATATTCCCATTATCCTCATCGTCTGTATCATCCTAGCTGTGGTGGTGTTCAAACTGTAAGTGCATATTCCCCATTATCCCTCATCGTCTGTATCATCCTTGCTGTGGTGGTGTTCAGACTGTAAGTGTATATTCCTCATTATCCTCATCGTCTGTATCATCCTTGCTGTGGTGGTGTTCAGACTGTAAGTGTATATTCCTCATTATCCTCATTCATCGTCTGTATCATCCTTGCTGTGGTAGTGTTCAGGCTGTAAGTGTATATTCCTCATTATCCCTCATCGTCTGTATCATCCTTTTGCTGTGGTGGTGTTCAGACTGTAAGTGTATATTCCTCATTATCCTCATCGTCTGTATCACACTTGCTGTGTGGTGGTGTTCAGACTGTAAGTGTATATTCCTCATTATCCACATCGTCTGTATCATCACTTTGCTGTGGTGGTGTTCAGACTGTAAGTGTATATTCCTCCTATTATCCTTCATCGTCTGTATCATCCTTGCTGTGGTGGTGTTCAGACTGTAAGTGTATATTCCTCATTATCCTCATCGTCTGTATCATCCTTGCTGTGGTGGTGTTCAGGCTGTAAGTGCATATTCCTCATTATCCTCATCGTCTGTACCACCCTTGCTGTGGTGGTGTTCAGACTGTAAGTGTATATTCCTCATTATCCTCATCGTCTGTATCATCCTTGCTGTGGTGTGTGTTCAGACTGTTAGTGTATATTCCTCATTATCCTCATCGGTCTGTATCATCCTAGCTGTGGTGGTGTTCAAACTGTAAGTGTATATTCCTCATTATCCTCATCGTCTGTATCATCCTTGCTGTGGTGGTGTTCAGACTGTAAGAGTATATTTCTTCATTATCCTTCATCGTCTGTATCATCCTTGCTGTGGTGGTGTTCAGACTGTAAGTGTATATTCCTCATTATCTTCATCGTCTGTATCATCCCTAGCTGTGGTGGTGTTCAGGACTGTAAGTGTATATTCCTCATTATCCTCATCGTCTGTATCACCCTTTGCTGTGGTGATGTTCAAACTGTAAGTGCATATTCCCCATTATCCTCATCGTCTGTATCAACCTAGCTGTGGTGGTGTTCAAACTGTAAGTGCATATTCCTCTCATTATCCCTATCGTCTGTATCATCCTTGCTGTGGTGGTGTTCAGACTGTAAGAGTATATTCCTCATTATCCTCATCGTCTGTATCATCCTTTCCTGTGGTGGTGTTCAGACTGTAAGAGTATATTCCTTCATTATCCTCATCGTCTGTATCATCCTAGGCTTAGCTGTTGTGGTGTTCAGACTGTAAGTGTATATTCTACTCTATAAATGTGCATTACTTCGACAGTCTACAAAGCACCAACATTCTTCTGTCATTTAAAAACACTGAGTGGAAATAAATCTGCCCAAACATTTATTTAAAATTATTTTGAATTTCAAAATTCGCAAACAAATGAAAGTGGATTATTTATGTTAGGATTAAAAAGTCACCCATTTAAATAATCAAACAAGTACACACTTTCGTATCCTTTCAATTGTCTGTGATGTGTCATGAAAGTATTCATCACAATGTTTGGAATTTGTCATCAACCATTAAACAGACAACAATTGATTTGTAACGAACTTATATATCCAGGCGTTTATTGAACTGCATAAGCTAAAATTCAATTCTCCACATTGTCAGACTGCAACATATGTACTACTGGGTTTTAACGTCGCATGGGGTATACACTTATCTTCACTGACACTTTTAGCAGCATCTCTAATGTCTGACATGTATGATATGTATGACATGTATGATATGTATGACACATAATGTAGAGAACATGCTACCTTTAGTGAAACAACACTGTCTTACATTGTTCCATGTAAGTATGAAACTCTGTGTAGATGTTCATAAAATACCTTTAACACCTTCAATTTTACTTCCGATTCATTTCCAGGAGATCGAGGAGAAGGGCAGAATCGAAAAGAAGATACCCCAATAACGAATTCAGGTAACTATAACTCGTAAACGATAATGAATAGCTTACTTGGGTCACTGTGGAATACACTGAGCGTAAATGAATTTTGAGAAAAAATAGGAATGGTAAAGAAATGCCTTGTCATCAACATCTAAATATGTGTACATACATTGACACGACTGTTGAATGAGCAAAAGCGGCGTAAAACCTCAAACTAAGTCAGTCAGTCAGTCTTGAATGTAAACTGAGCTGAAGCTCAAGTTGTGACCAAGTGCAACTAAATATGAAATACAAAGTATAATTCAAATGTTTTCTTTTCTTTGCAGTACTCTTGAAGCTGGTAAGTATTCCTCAGTTCAGTCAAATTAAGATCTTTTTGGGCGTCATGTCTGTCTGTCTGTCCGTGGATTGTTTGTGAGAGAGCGTGATTTTGAGTTACAAAGGGCGGTAACCTCTGATGTATGTGCACGTTTGAGTGAGAGAGTGAGTTTGAATGAGTGAATGAGTGTGTGTGAATGAGTGTGCATGCGTGTTATCAGGAGGGGCAATCTTGATGGCAATGCATGTATGTGTGTGTGTATGTTGTCTCTTTATATTAGCATAGTTTCTCATCTGATAAGTTATTATTTTATTAATAGTTCATGTCTTAGAGAATATGAATATACAGTAAATATATTAATGCAGATGTTAGTGAGGCTGTTGAACTGATTTTGTGTTTGTTGTATGTGTTTGATAAACATGGTCTGACCATCACATAACATGTTCCAGTTCCCTTGACTGAGAACCAGCTTGGAGCGGAGCAGCCTGAAGCAGACCAGTTTGGTGAGTATACTTGATGTGTTGCTGTTGCCATCACTGAGAGATGTGTTATATTGAATGTATATTTTAATATATGTAGTTTCAAGTGTCAGTAATGTTTCTTGTCTCATTTGCAGTATAACAGATATCATATCTTGAGTCCTGAACATATTACTCCGATTTATAGACCAAACCTTTATTTTTCTGTGAAGTAACTGCGACGTCTATTTTGACAGAATCACCAGGAAACGAGGATACACACAAGATTGTTCCCGACATTGACAAACAGCCGACAGGTATATATATATACTGCGATTTTGTAAACTTTGATTTTTGAGACAGTTCATCTTTAACATTCCCACTTCAGGTAACGGAACAACTGTTTTCCTTCAACTTCGCTGTGGTTCCATCAAGCGACATTTCACAAATAAAGCAATTACTTTTATGGTTAATGAATGGATGGTTCCCTGAGAGGAGATGTTACTACAATGAATGGACAACAGAAATGTATGATTTACTGAGTTATATCTACTAACTTCTTTCAGTGTGTGGTATTATCTCTATCTAACAGATCAGCCGTCCAGGGAGAAGGACATCAGTGACCTGTTCGTGGAAACTGAGGGTTACCGGAAGGTTAAAGACAAACTGGAAACACTTGGCCACGTGACAATAAGCGGTGGTCCAGGAGAAGGTAAAACATCCACGGCCCTGATGCTGGGAGCTGAATACAGGAGACAGGGGTATGAAGTGGTACTGGTTGAGGACGTTGGTACTTTCCAGTTGTCTGATTGTCTGTGTAAGGGTAAAGACGTCTGTGTCATATTCGATGACATATTTCAGAACGTTGGGCCATCCATGGACGTACATCGTCTGAGACAAGTTCTGTATGAGCTCCATGGACATCTTGAACCCTGGAAAACCAAGTTGGAAAGAAGATACAACATCCTGCAGCAGACACCAGGAACGGAACAAAGAAGAAAAGATCGTCTGAACTTGTATTTTATATTTACCACAGATTCCAACAACCTTGAACAAGCAAGGCCAAAACTCAAAGAACCTATATTGTTCCAAAATTCTTCAGTAGTAGACTTGACCAAATTGATGACAGGTGAAGAGAAGAAGGCCATATGGTTGAAACATAAAGATCATTACGACTGTAAAACTGAGGTCAACGTGAACATAATTATTGCATACGAGGAAAGGGTTGGTTTTCCTCTGGCATGCAAGCTTTTCACAAGATATGCCCCTTTCAAAACACAAAGAATCGTTTTTGAAATGCCTAAATTCCATCTAAAACAGGAACTGCATAAGAACATAAATCACCTTGACGATCAGTCAGTAATATTCCTGTTGAGGTCACTATGTGGAGGTGAACAGAATACAAGAAAACGGCACACTGGATCTGACAACAAAATACAAGACACACACCTGAAGGATGTTTCAGCCCTTGTCTCATGTTCCAATATTCCTCTAATACAAAACATGTGGATGTCTGCCATATTGAATACTAACCCAGAGCTGTTCCTCCATAACTGTAGTTTAAAGTTCATCTGGGACCATGTACGTGATCAGCAGCATGACACCGCTCCAGCAGAACAGACTGTCATTTATTTCCCAGGTGCTCACAGTGACGTCATCACCGCCAGACTGGCTGAAGCTGTTGCTGATGGCACGTTCAGTAACTACATCATGCATCCCATCTGGAAAATGAAGGAAGTTGCAGACAAAGTGAATCAAATGTTTCCAGATGATGGGACCAAGTCTCATGATACAAAGCACGGTATTCTCCATTATGCCTGTTTCATGGGGAATAACGACATCATAGACCGACTCCTCCCCCACTGTGACATCAATAGACGTGCTGTGAATGGCTGGACGCCAGTTATGTTTGCAGTTGCTGGTGGACAGATGGATAGTTTGAAACTTCTAGTGGTTCATAAAGCTGATATCACACTGTGTGATGCCATGAACAATAACCTGTTACATTTGGCTTGTCAGTATGGAAGTATTTCACTTGTCCAATATGTTGAAAAAAGCTGAAGAAAAGTAACACTTGTCATATCAACAGTCGAGGAGGAATGGCTGGACACCGATTATGCATGCAGTAGTCGTGGGCAAGAATGATCTCTTTGATTATCTAGTCAAACAAGGCAAACGTGACTTAACCTTACGGGATAGCAATAACAACACTGTTCTTCATCTGGCATGTATGTATGGAAATAAAACCATTGTTAATTCGTTGTTACCATCAACAGACAAAGATTGTCAAGGGAATAACGGCATGACGCCTGTGATGTGTGCTCTGTTGTCAGGGAGGATGGATGTGTTCGACCTCGTGTCACAAAATGCAGACCTGTCATTGACTGACGATGACAACAACAGTCTGCTTCATTTAGCCTGCCTCCTTGATGACATACCCGACATTCTACTGACAAAGATTGACGCTGATATTCAAGGAAATCACGGTTGACGCCTCTAATGAAGGCAGCTATCAATGGATCAAAACATGCATTTGACCAGCTGGACAAAGCAAAGACTAATCTTTACTTGAAAGACGACTACAACAACAATATCCTTCACCTGGCATGTCATGGTGGACATGTCTCCATTGTGAAACATCTACTGACAATGTATGACATCAACAGTCGTGGGAATAAAGGATGGACGCCAGTTATGTATGCAGCTGCCAGTGGAGCGAAGGACGTGTTTGACCTGCTTGTGTCTGAGGGGCTGACGTGTCCTTGAAGGATGACTACAACAACTCTGTATTTCACTTAGCATGTGTAGGTGGGAACCTATCCATTGTGGAATGCCTACTGCCAAAATCTGAAGTCAACAGTTCGGATTACCTCGGCAGGACTGCACTTATGAAAGCTGCTGAGTCAGGGCACATTCGTGTTTTTGATTTTCTTGTGTCCCAAAAAGTTGATCTTAAACAAACTGACGACTTCAATAACACCGTCTTACATTTTGCATGTGAGGGAGGGAATGTAGACATTCTTCAACATCTGCTGACAACAGCTGACCTCAATGCGAGGGGAACGAATGGCTGGTCACAAGTTATGGTAGCAGCTCGATTTGGAAAGTCAGATGTTTTCAACTTGCTTGTTTCAAAGAAGTGGATCTCACTCTGAAAGACGACCAGGGCAACAACATGCTTCACCTCGCATGTCAGGGAGGAAACATGTCGATCACAGAGCATCTGCTACCACTGTTTGACATCAACAGCCGTGGACAGGATGGCAGGACGCCTGTGATGTACGCAGCTGTCAACAGAGTGAAGAGTGTGTTTGATTTGCTTGTCTCAGAGGGAGCTGATACATCGCTGAAGGGTGACCACAACAATTCCGTGTTTCATTTAGCTTGTCTAGGTGGAAATAAGTCAATAGTGGAACAACTACTTCCAAATGTTGACGTCAACAGTTTGGAAGACAATGGGAGAACAGCAATCATGGAGGCAGCTTTTTCCAGAAACAAAAATGTTTTCGATTTTCTGGTCTCAAAGAACGCCAATGTAAAAGTGTTCGATGACTACAGAGATAGTGTCCTACACTCAGCATGTAAGGGAGGCGAGACGTCGATCGTTCAGTGTGTTCTTCAAATGTTTGACGTCAATACCAGGGAAAAGAAGGGTTTGACACCAGCGATGATAGCAGCTTCGTTAGGAAACAGGCGTCTGTTCAACGTGCTTGTGTCACAACAAGCAGATCTAACTCTTACTGACGACCACGGTAACAACATGCTTCATCTCGCATGTCAGGGAGGAAACTGGTCCATCATAGTGCATCTGCTTCCACTGTTTGACATCAACTCTCGTGAACAAGATGGCGGGACAGCTGTAATGTACGCAGCCCTGAATGGAGTGAAGAGCTTGTTTGACCTTGTCTCTAAAGTAGATGACATGTCACTGAAGGATGATTACAACGCACCAATATTTCATTTAGCTTGTCGTGGTGGGAACGCTTCAATAGTAGAATACCTCCTACAGCAGAGTGATATCAATCACCGGGGATTCAACAACAGGACAGCTGTAATGGAGGCAGCCTTGGGGGGCAAAGCTAATGTTTTCAGTCTGCTTGTGTCAAAAGAAGCTGAGCTGAATCTGACCGACGACTACAATGATAACGTTCTACATTTTGCATGTCTTGGCGGAGACACAGCTATTGTAAGGAATCTTCTGAAGATATTGGACATAAATGCTAAAGGACGGAATGGCTGCACACCAGTTATGCATGCAGCTTGGGCAGGACAGAGGAATGTGTTCAGCCTCCTTGTGTCACAAAGTGTTGAGATGGATCTGCTGGATCTCTCCAGGAACAATTTACTGCATCTTGCTTGTCAGGGAGGAAACACGTCCATCATAAAGTATCTCCTGCCTCTGTTTGACATCAACAGTCTGGGAGAAGATGGGTGGACGCCAATAATGATGGCAGCTCTCAGTGGAAAGATGGATGCTTATGATCTGATTGCAGCAAATGGGGGTATTCCATTTTTGACTACTCCACAGAATGACAATGTTCTTCATGCAGCTTGTCAAGGTGGGAACAAAGCCATTGTTAGGAAGGTCACTGACAGCTTTGGCATCAACACAAGGGGTAAGAATGGTTGCACGCCTCTGATGAGAGCTGTTGTTGGAGGTCATATGAGTGTGATGAAGTTCCTGATGTCCCCAGGGTGCTGACCACACTCTGGTGGACAAGGATGGACTCACTCTTCTACATCTTGCGTGCAAATTCGGTCACCTTGACATTGTGAAACATATATCAGACAAGTTCAATATAGATACTCAAGACAAAGGTGGATTAACATGCATCATGACATCAGTGTTACATGGTAAAGTTGCAGTGTTTGACTACCTGAGAAGTAGAGGTGCTGATCTGACACTGGTTGACAGTACAGGTGATGACGCCTTAAATATTGCCTTTAAAGTGGACTGCAGACAAATCATAGAAACACTTACATCAGGTGGAGAGTCAGAGAGGAATGTCAAGCCATTGAATGACTTGATGAGATCAATAGTGAGGTCTGACGTGTACCATCTGAATATGTACATGCCAGACAGAGCTTAAATTCGGGAGCTAGAGATACCAAAATGGTAAAATAAATCAAGAAAATGACACCATTGATTATACCGATAAAGTCGGTATAGGGGCTTGTGCTTGACTCGAAGGTCTACAGTTACAGACGTCTTTGATAAACGGGACAAGAACTTACCTTGAAGGACTACAGTTGAAGGAGCCTTTAGTACAGGAGGCAAGCATTTAGCTTGAAGGGCAACAGTGAAGAAAGTCCCTCTGAAGGGAGAAGTGTTTTGACTTGAAGGTCTACATTTAAGGACGTCCGTGCTAGAGGAGACAAATACGTAGCTTGAAGGTCTACAGCTGGTCTACAGATAAAGGAGACAAATACGTAGCTTGAAGGTCTGAAGAAATCATTGATAGAGGAGACAAATACGTAGCTTGAAGGTCTACAGCTGAATAAATCATTGAAGAAATCATTGATATTGAAAAGGAGACAAATACGTAGCTTGAAGGTCTACAGTTGAAGAAATCATTGATAAAGGAGACAAATACGTAGCTTGAAGGTCTACAGCTGAAGAAATCATTGATAAAGGAGACAAATACGTAGCTTGAAGGTCTACAGCTGAAGGTCTACAGTTGACAGAAAAATCATTGATAAAGGAGACAAATACGTAGCTTGAAGGTCTACAGCTGAAGAAATCATTGATAAAGGAGACAAATACGTAGCTAGCTTGAAGGTCTACAGCTGAATAAATCATTGAAAGACTAGATCTACAGTTGAAGAAATGATAAAGGACTCATCAAATGCCAGAGAAGATATCATCAAACTACTTTGAAGAGGCAGCAATGAGTGTTTTGTGCATAATGTGTGTACATAAATATTATTCACTGAATATAGGTAATATAGTGGAGCAATGATTGAATGTTGTATCATAATGGACAGAAGAGAACTGTTGTAATTGCCATTGTTTAATGTTGTTTTACTTTCCTGGTTTGTATGTATTGGTATATTTTCATGCAGGAGTTAAAAATATATATGCTGTATGTTTCCCAATTGTGAAGTAGTTTAGCATACTTCTTTAGACTTCAATACTTTCGTCTGTAAGAATTACACATTTTGTTTAGGATCCAAACTTACGTCTTTATCAGATAAAGGGAATGTGTTATTTTCACAGAGTTAATTTTAATATAAAAATGTTCCGAGTGTCAGCACTATAAAATAAAATCATTTGAGAGATGACTATAATGGAGGATATCCTATGATATCCATGTCACATAATTACTGCAAATGATTAAATCTGTGTGCCAAGAGACAAGATAGCTGTGACAGGAAAAGAAGGTGACACCAAATGCTGCATAACGCTATTTGTCCTGAATGTTGCTTTCTATAGAAGATCAGAAGCTCAAAAAGTTTCACTTTGGATAATGTTCTATTAGTAATGAAATTATATTCCCAACGCCCGCCTAATGAAATTGATAGATCTGATTATTAACATGTACGGGTGCTTCTCACATCAAATGGCTGAAAGTTATTGTCCTAGCCGACATCGCATCCGACATCCCACATCCGGGTCTTTATTCTTTCAATATACAGAGGATCAATTCAGCCGAGATCTTCCCATGCCTGAACTCACTTATGATCAGAGAACTCTTTTGTCCCCGAGGTCTGAATCTGATTGTCAGTGTTTGCCTTGTGCAATGCTGAAAAAGGTTATTGTCACTCTATTGTTACTATTTAGACACTCTTGCTACGAATGTCATGACATATTGTACATTTTAGTTTTGTTTTGAAGAAGTTCTCGATATATACTGGCATTTTCCCTCAATTCTCTCAAATGTGTTCCATTAAAGATGTGCTTTGGGAAAGACAGCAATAACAAAGGTTACAGTTTGTTAGAATCACCATCAAATATAACTCACTTCCTGGACAAAACTGAATAACATGTTGTTACCGTGTTGTTGAAAAGTAAGAATCATTGATGAAAGGTATTTAGGAATAACACAAATGTTATTTAGATGTGTGTTGTTTAGGCAGGATATGTTATTTGTGTATACGATGCAGGTTTATTCGCAGGAAGGCGACTTTTTAGTTTTAGTTTTTCGCACGAAGGCACCTTTGCTGTTTAGTGTTGTTGCAGTAGTGTTTATGTAAGGGCTTACCGGGAGATTAACGGCTGATTAGCGTAAGGGTGGCGACTAAAATTTGTTCTAATTTCTACGTGAACACAGTTCATGGGTCAGTTCATGGTGTCACTAATTTGGTGAACTGTTATTTACGGTTGAGTGGTAATCATAAGAATTTGTGAGTTCGTATCCATCGCATAAAACAACAATGTCAACAGTGGCGATACAAGATTTTCTGAGACATGGCGAACACACAGTTACAGTACAAGTATCTACCTACAGCTCGAGGTGGAAGGTATTTGGTAGTTGCAAGTTATATGTACAGAATCAGTAAGAGAAAAGCAAATAGATTATTATGAATAAAATGAACATGAACGTCTTGTGGCTGTCGGCTTCGTCTGGGATAAGGGTTCTTGTATAAACACCTGAACCCATTGTTGCAAATTTCCACCCTTTTCGCACGAAGGCCCATGTTTTACACGCCCCAAAAAGTCGCCTTTCTGCGAAGACACCACAATGCCCATGATCAGGTCAATTACAGTCTTAGTCCTGGTGGGCATCTGGTGCTTTCTGAATTTCTTTTCCATACCAGTGATAAACGTGTTTGAAAACCACAACAAACATCATCTGTGCCGTCCATTGAGCAATATGTGTATGCAGGTTCGTATACTACTGTACACCTACCGCGTCTAGCATGTGATCACAATTCTTCAAGTGGCTTTACAGTTGACCGTTCTATGTTTGACGAACATGTTGTTACTGTCTTTATGTTGTTGAAGAATAAGAGTTATTGATGGAAGGTATGTAGGATTCGTTTTGATTTCTATGCAGGAGCTATGTGTATAAAGAATATCCATAAGGAGAAGTCGGTTTAGTGTCTTTTGCTGCTTTCTGGATTTTGTTAACATACACAGTGAAAAACGTAGAAATCAGAAACACCAACATCTAATTTCCAGAGATGCCTTCCAGAGATGTGTATGTATGTATGCAGGATGTTTCAAACAGATTCCAGAACAGTTTGTGGAACCTCGTGCTGCGAGCTGTTTCTGAGTATATGACAAAACAAAAAAAAAAAACAAAAACACACACACACAGAAAAATTGATGTTTTCCATACATGGTCGGCATCCGTACACAGTCGGGAGTTACCTGTTTCCTGACGCCATCACTGAATGGAACGGCATCATTGTAACTTTGTGAATGTGATTGTGTGATGAATATAAACATGCTCGTCTCATCTCATGGTGATGTTCACTGATATCCACGTACAAAATAGTATTTTCCAATCAGAATTGTATTCTTACAGCTGTGTTTTATGTTGTAATGATATATTATTGTCGCCTCATTCCCTTCTTATATATGCATATTGCTACAAAGATGCTTTAATAAACAGCGTGTAAACTTGTCTCAGTGTTTTAGTTGGGTTTGTTTGCATTGTAGAAACGTCTGTGTAGAATGGTAGCTCCATTCGGATGGGATTCGAATGGATTCGGACACCTCACTGTGGTCAGTCCCACCCAAGACCCTACCTTACATATCACTTCCTGGTTGATCACACTTCACTGTGGTCACCCACCCAAGACCCTACCTTACATATCACTTCCTGGTTGATCACACTTCACTGTGGTCAGTCCCACCCAAGACCCTTCCTGGTTGATCACACTTTACATATCACTTCCCTGGTTGATCACACTTCACTGTGGTCAGTCCCACCCAAGACCCTACCTTACATATCACTTCCTGGTTGATCACACTTCACTGTGGTCAGTCCCACCCAAGACCCTACCTTACATATCACTTCCTGGTTGATCACACTTCACTGTGGTCAGTCCCACCCAAGACCCTACCTTACATATCACTTCCTGGTTGATCACACTTCACTGTGGTCAGTCCCACCCTAGACCCCACCTTACATATCACTTCCTGGTTGATCACACTTCACTGTGGTCAGTCCCACCCAAGACCCTTTACATTTACATATCACTTCCTGTGGTTGATCACACACTTCACTGTGGTCAGTCCAGTCACACCCAAGACCCTACTTTACATATCACTTCCTGGTTGATCACACTTCACTGTGGTCAGTCCCACCCAAGACCCTACCTTACATATCACTTCCTGGTTGATCACACTTCACTGTGGTCAGTCCCACCCAAGACCCTACTTTACATATCACTATCATTTCACTTCCCTGTGGTCACTTCCACACTTCACTGTGGTCAGTCCACCCTACCCTACTTTACATATCACTTCCTGGTTGATCACACTTCAGGTCCAGTCCCAATCAAGACCCTACCTGTGGTCAGTCCACCCCCAAGACCCTACTTTACATATCACTTCCTGGTTGATCACACTTCACTGTGGTCAGTCCCACCCAAGACCCTACTTTACATATCACTTCCTGGTTGATCACACTTCACTGTGGTCAGTCCCACCCAAGACCCTACTTTACATATCACTTCCTGGTTGATCACACATTCACTGTGGTCAGTCCTGTGGTCACCCCCAAGACCCTACCTTACATATCACTTCCTGGTTGATCACACTTCACTGTGGTCAGTCCCACCCAACACCCTACCTTACATATCACTTCCTGGTTGATCACACTTCACTGTGGTCAGTCCCACCCAAGACCCTACCTTACATATCACTTCCTGGTTGATCACACTTCACTGTGGTCAGTCCCACCCAAGACCCTACCTTACATATATCACTTCCTGGTTGATCACACTTCACTGTGGTCAGTCCCACCCAAGACCCTACTTTACATATCACTTCCTGGTTGATCACACTTCACTGTGGTCAGTCCCACCCAAGACCCTACCTTACATATCACTTCCTGGTTGATCACACTTCACTGTGGTCAGTCCCACCCAAGACCCTACTTTACATATCACTTCCTGGTTGATCACACTTCACTGTGGTCAGTCCCACCCAAGACCCTACCTTACATATCACTTCCTGGTGGTACCTTACACTTGCCGCAGTTTTTCTGTTGTAACATTGCTGACGTTTTGTACCTTGCAGTTCTATTGAAAACGAAAATCCACGGCCTCTGTGCACGTTACATTAATGTTATTATCATAGTTCTAAAATACGTCATACTTTCCTCAATCTTTTATCAAATAATTGTGACTTTATAAGATTGGACTATACAGCACATTTTGTATACTTTAATCAATAACGAGAATACTAAACGCTGTCTAAGCTAGTGTTGATCTTCATTTTCCAAGTTGTAAGATAATTAGCATTATGTGTTAAAGCTTTAAGACTACATGCATGGTCCAAGTCTATAATCTGTCAGTATCGATATAGCTCGTCTTTATTCCCAAGTTTTCTTGATAAGCTTTATGTACTAATTGTTAAGACGACATGTCCGGGGAGAGAAGTAACATTGCTCTACGATGACACGCTCCCGTGAAACCTGGTAGATAATTTTGGTCATTTCTGCATTCTCAAGTCTTTCAAAGCTACAAAGTAATCTCATGATTTAGATAGTCAGCAGTGTAGATTAGCAACATTTGTAAGTATTGTTAAAAGAAGTGACCATTGAACGTGCGACCATATCCCGAACTCATGAAAAGCCCCGAATAAAGACTGGCCACTAATCGATGATACTTTTCTTGGTTATTTGAAGGTAAGCCATGTTCAATTCATTCATTGTATATTCTTAAATTATGTTCATATTTTCTCTGTTTTCTATGGCGTTCCATACTGTTTACACCAATATTATCATTAAACTATGCAGTATTGATTAAGTTACAACAGGAGGGAATATCTGTATCATAGTTAGGTGAGACCACGTAGCACCAATCTAACATTTTAATTTACATCAACATAGTTTACAGAAAAATATAGTAAAATTAAGACATAATATAAGTTCAGTAAATCACAATTACATGTACATATAATCGGGCTCGTGGAAGCAAAGAAATTCTTGTGCACATGTTGTATATATTATTGCGTGTTTGCAATCAAAGTGTATGCCAGAGAATGTATTTCTAAATGATTATTATATGTGTTTAATTCAAATGTTCCATGCTACCTTTCATCAAACAATGTTTAAACAATGTACATATTACGTGAGGTAAATATACTGAATACGCAAAACTCTTGAGCCCACATAACACTTGTTGTTTTATTCAGCTGCTCACATACTGCTGCGTCATCAGTATTGTTAATCTCTATGTAGACGTTTACCCATTCAATTACATGCCGTTCGGCATTGTCAGTAAGGGTTATATCATTTTGTGGTGTTTCGTTAATATTTTATTTCGCAATTCACTAACCGAGTCGCAGTTACCTCCATTAGTTAAAAGCACATGGAAACAGGCCGCAATGGCAAACTTGCAACAGGACTTGGATTCCATCCCACTAACAGTGAAAATAGGCCACCAAAGTGTATGTATATGATGCATATGAGTTATAACATTACCTAGATGTTGTTTCTATAACAGTTTTACATGTCAGCCATAAGGTTTGTTCATGCATCAAAATGTGCACCGCATCGGTTTTTTCATTCCCGCGCAGTGCAGCGTGGCGATTCAAATTAGTTTACAGTATGTTTGAGCTCTGTACAGAGTAAGTTAGTATTATAAATGGTATTTTATATTTAGTTTCCAGTGTTAGCATATTCTAGTGTAGTCTAAACAGTGATATTTTCACAAAGAGTTAATTATTGTTAGAAATTTGTACAGATAGCCTTCATGTCCAGCTTGTCAATTTGAAGTGCACGTACAATTTCAAGATATCGGTCACGCTAGCGCTTCACTGTAATACTGTCGTTACACTGTTCAATTCTGCATTATCAAAATGCTTCCAGATTGTGTTCTGACTGGAACCTTTCGTTTGTTTCAGTCTTTTACGGGAAAGAGTTCCTTCCGTTCCCCCAACTCTAAACCAAACTCTAAACCTAACCCTAAACCTAACCCTAAACCTAGCCCTAACTTAAAGTTTGGATTTTTAATCATTTTGTGAGTTCTCTAGTAATTGTTGTGTTAAGTTTTGTTTATAATTCTAGAATATTTATACATATTATTTGGGATGGGTGAACGGAGGAACTCTTACCCTTTACGTATTATCACGGACAGGAATAAAGTTTATGTCATCGTAACCTTCTTTCGTCTGTACAATTCTTAATTCATGATTCTCAGAATATATTAATTGTGCAAGGTTATGAATTTGCTGATGTTTTATTATGAAATGTAAATGACTCATGAAATGCACTAAAGACTGGTGGATGCTTCTCTTGGTTATTTGAAGGGGTTGCGGTCCCAAGCTAATTCCCCGACAACAAATTCTAGGTATTATAATTCCCAGCCTAGACCAAATATAAACCCTAAAAAGGTTACTATGGGGTCAAGGTTATTATAATATCATGAAATCGACGACACTGTTGACAAGAGGGGAAACTGTTTGCTGTTACGAGATAAAGAGTACACCGGAAATACTAGTAGAATCGCCCCTAGGGGTGGAAGGTTTTCAGAAACTACGTATACTGAATCAGGCACAAGAAGAAACTGTTCTGAATAATAGAAACAGGTTTTATATGTTATGCATGTAGCTACCAACAGATGTGAAACAGATTTACCCTGGTATATTTCAAGGACTAAATGCTAGCTGTGACCCATACCCAGGTTCAGATAGGGAGGATGGGCTGCACAGACGAGCTGGGCCCTGGTTCAGACAGGGAGGATGTGCTACAGACACTGGGCCCAGGTTCAGATAGGGGGATGGGCTACACGAGCTGGGCCCAGGTTCAGACAGGGAGGATGTGCTACAGACACTGGGCCCAGGTTCAGATAGGGAGGATGGGCTACACGAGCTGGGCCCTGGTTCAGACAGGGAGGATGTGCTACAGACACTGGGCCCAGGTTCAGATAGGGAGGATGGGCTACACGAGCTGGGCCCTGGTTCAGACAGGGAGGATGTGCTACAGACACTGGGCCCAGGTTCAGATGGGGGATGTGCTACACTGGGCCCAGGTTTAGATAGGGAGGATGGGCTACACGAGCTGGGCCCTGGTTCAGACAGGGAGGATGTGCTACAGACACTGGGCCCAGGTTCAGATAGGGGGATGGGCTACACGAGCTGGGCCCTGGTTCAGACAGGGAGGATGTGCTACAGACACTGGGCCCAGGTTCAGATAGGGAGGATGGGCTACACGAGCTGGGCCCTGGTTCAGACAGGGAGGATGTGACTACAGACACTGGGCCCAGGTTCAGATAGGGAGGATGGATGGGCTGCACGAGCTGGGCCCTGGTTCAGACAGGGGAGGATGTGCTACAGACACTGGGCCCAGGTTCAGACAGGGAGGATGTACTACAGCTGGGCCCAGGTTCAGATAGCTGGGCCCTGGTTCAGACAGGGAGGATGGGCTACACGAGCTGGGCCCTGGTTCAGATAGGGAGGATGTGCTACACGAGCTGGGCCCAGGTTCAGACAGGGAGGATGGGCTACACGAGCTGACCCAGGTTCAGACAGGGAGGATGTCCTACACATGCTTAGATAGGGGACCGTCCTCCCTGTCTGAAACTAGGCCCTGTGCTGGCCCCAGCACACAACTCATTTATCATGACTTTAGGGTTAATTATCACTTATGTAGATTTTGAGGCATATTGTTTAGCAGTTTCGTGGGTTTTAATCAAAACCGTAAGGATGGATTCCTATGTTTCAATTCTCCTGGAATAAGAAATGACGTACGTTGTTTAGAAAGTACTGTGATCATTACAAAAATGATCAGAAACAAGTTTTGCCGATCGCTTCGTTAATTCAGTATATATTCATGCACATCATTTGGACCAACCATTGTATATTGTATGTATGAATTCCCAGTCATGTACAATTTTATAAAAATAAAGAGAAAAAGGAAAGAATGATCCTCAGAAACAGTGAGTGAGTTTCAGTTTTATGCCACACTCAGGCATATTCCAGCTATATGGCGGCAGTCAGGATCAGACAATCGGTGATCAACAGCATGAGCATCGATCTACGTAATTGAGATACGATGACATGTGTCAACCAAGTCAGCAAACCTAACCACCGGATCCCGTTAGTCGCCTCCTACGACAAGTATGGGTTGCTGAATAAGCATTTTCTAACCAGGATCTTCACGGGTCTCTTCAGAAACGTGGTGGGTGGCCTACGCGACGAAGTGCTGGGTGTCTTGACATAAAATGTACATGATCCAACAGATTGAGGCATGTAATCTCACTTTCTCTGATAACACTTTGGCTGTTGCCAAGGACAACATGACGTGTGTTAATTTATGTGTCCTAGAACTGGAATTAATGTGTAGTTAAACAACAAACAATCACTCCAGGACATTGACAGAATGTCAATCAAAATTTCAATAAAAAGTTTAAAAGGCGTGAAGATATCTGAAAGTTTACAACAAAACTGGGATGCAGTCAATGCTTGATCCGAATAAATATTCACATCTTTGATTGCACATGCTATATAGGAAAGAGTTATTTCTGATAAATTAGGTCAATTTGTCCATGACTGAATTATAAATATACTGAATCTCCCCGTAATAATAATAATAATAAATATACACTTGTATAGCGCTTGTTTCCAGTATTATAATGAACTGCTCAAAAGCGCTTGTGAGCAATGAACTGTCCTGGGAATACACAGTCTACACTCAGTCAACGCGCCCGCACAGTGAGTTTGAGTGAGTTTAGTTTGACGCCGCACTCAGCAATATCCCAGCCATATAGCGGCGGTCTGTAAACAATCGAGTCTGGAGCAGACAATCCAGTGATCAACAGCATGAGCATCGATCTGCGCAATTGGGAACCGATGACATGTGTCGACCAGGTCAGCGAGCCTGACCAAACGATCCCGTTAGTCGCCTCTTACGACAAGCATAGGTTACGGAAGATCAATAGTCAAACCCGGACCACGGGTGGCGCCCGAAGAGTATTCTCGAGGTCATTCTCTGGTCCTATATTACTCAGATAACAGGCTTGATATGCGATGTGATATTAACTTGTCGCGCTTCGGTAACAACGACGAAATGTGGACTTGAAGTTGGAAAGTGTGGGTGGAGATATAGGAAGGTTTGAACATGTCATTCTTAAATGTTGTCGAAAAAAATTCTCTTCTCTCACAAACACTAACTGAAGTTTTGCAATTTTACCTGGAACGCCTCAATAATACGCATGAGGTCATGGGTGGCGGGTAGCCTAGTGGTTAAAGCGTTCGCTCGTCATACCGAAGACCTGGGTTCAATTCCCAACATAGATACAATGTTTGAAGCCCATTTCTGGTGTTCCCCGCAGTGATATTGCTGAAATATTGCAAAAAGCGGCATAAAAGTAAACTCACTCACTCACTCATGAAGTCAGAATGTCGGTGATTTGTCGGTCTGGACAACAGGCAATAATTCCCAACCGCAATACGTTCAGTGGACTTAGGAGTGTTGCGCGTTGAGTGTTAAGTCAGTGGTTGATGTTCCGTTTCCTTCAATGTATTGAGGTTAGTAGCTTCAATGAACTCATTCATATGTGGTATACTGTAATAGCTTTTATAGGAATAGAAGTGCTGTGGATGAGGTGCCCCAGAGAAGGTTGGGGCAAAAATCAGAGTAGTGGGGAACAGCAAGAAAACTGTGAGGCACATCTAGGAAGGTGTGAGTTACAGCTGGCGTGGGGTTAGGGCCACAGCTGCGAAAAGTGAGATACAGCTGGTGAGGTGTGAGGTACAGCTAGGGAGGTGTGGGGTACAGCTGGGGAGTGGTGAGGAACAGCTGGGAAGCTGTGAGGTACAGCTGGGGAGGTGTGAGGGGTACAGCTGGGGAGGTGTGAGTTACAACTGGGGAGCTGTGGATGAACAGCTTGAGGTGTGTGAGATACAGTTGGGGAGGTGTTGAGGCACAGCTAGGGAGGTGTGATGTACAGCTAGGGAGTTGTGAAGTACAGATAGAGAGGTGTGATGTACTGCTAGGGAGGTGTTAGATACAGCTAGGGAGGTGTGAGGAACAGCTGGGGAAGGTGTGATGTACAGCTGGGGAGCTGTGAGGTACAGCTGGGGGTTTGTGAGGTACAGCTGGGGAGGTGTAAGGAACAGCTAGGAGGTGGAGGAACAGCTGGGGAGGTGTGAGAGGTACAGCTGGGGAGTTGTAAGGAACAGCTAGGGAGGTGTGAGATACCGCTGGGGAGGTAGGAGTTTTGAAGGTGAGTACAGCCATTGAGGTGTGATGTACAGCTAGGAAAGTGTGAGAGATACAGCTAGGGAGGTGTGAGGTACAGCTGGGGAGGAGTGGAGGAACAGGTGGGTAGTTGTCAGGTACAGCTGGTTCGTTTAGAGGTACAGCTGGGGAGGTGTGAGGCACAGCTGGGGAGGTGTGGATTTTACGGCTGGGGAGGTGTGAGGCACAGCTAGGGAGGTGTGAGGTACAGCAGCTCTGGGAGTTATGAGGAACAGCTGGGGAGCTGTGAGGTACAGCTGGGGAGGTGTGAGGTACAGCTGGGGAGCTTGTGAGGAACAGCTAGGGAGTGTGAGATACAGCTGGGGAGCTGTGAGATGCAGCTAGGGGAGTGTGAGGTACAGCTGGGTAGTTGTGGATGTACAGCTGGGGAGCTGTGAGGTACAGCTAGGGGAGGTGTGAGAGGCACAGCTGGAGAGTTGTGACTAACTGCTGGGGAGGTGTGAGGTACAGCTGGGGATTTGTGGAGGAACAGCTAGGGAGGTGTGGGATACAGCTGGGAAGTTGTGAGAGGAACAGCTAGGGAGGTGTGAGGTACAGCTGGAGAGTTGTGACTAACTGCTGGGGAGGTGTGAGGTACAGCTAGGGAGGTGTGAGGTACAGCTAGGGAGGTGTGAGGTACAGCTGGGGAGCTGTGAGGTACAGGTAGGGAGGTGTGAGGTACAGCTAGGGAGGTGTGAGGTACAGCTGGGGAGGGGTGAGGTACAGCTGGGGAGTTTGAGGTACAGCTGGGAAAGGAGTGAGGTACAGCTAGGGAGCTGTGTGAGGTACAGCTGGGGAGTTGTGGAGATACAGCTGGGAAGGAGTGAGTGAGTGAGTTATTATTTAACGTCGCATCGGCAATATTTCAGCCATATCGTGACGAGAACATTTGAGATTGAAATGGAATATGTGTATAATATAAAACCTGCCAACGAAGGGCAGTAAAACAACTAGAATATCACAGATATGTATGTAAAACCAGCAATTAAACTAAAATATGTTAATTTGAAATGACAATACAATATAAAAACGGACTATAGATCGCCATCAACTGAAGGTAGATCACCATATTAGGAACCATGGGGACTTACATTACTTTTGCTACCTACATGGATCCTAGTTGGATTTACACCATCCCTTCAGCCATTGGCGACAGAAGAGAAATCTAGCCATAAATTAAAAAGCACACATATTCTACGATTAAAAACGTGGTAAGCCTAAATTTACTCTAAATGTGTTGGGACTTACGTACCCCCTCAGGAGGACAATAATTTTACAATACTTCAACCCCCTTTGAGGGTACAGCCACTAACAATCTAAGTTGATAATCTAAACTACCAATTATAAAATATTTATCTATCTACAAAACATATATCAAAAATTCATTTAACAGATCTATCTCCTTTAAAAATCAATGATTAAATGATAGTTAACATTACTAAAAAGGTCCTTTATTGTTTTGACATTAAAATATCTACCCTTTATGATGGAGATTCAACACAGTCAAGCAGGACATGCTTGACCGTGGTTCTCTCATCACAAGGGATACAAAACGGAGGATCCTCACCTTGCAATAGGTACCCATGAGTGTATCTAGTGTGGCCAATACGACATCGTCGCATGATGACCTCTTCAAATCTGGACTGACAACCCAAGTAGGTGTAACCAATGTAGGGTTTTATGGCATGTAATTTATTAATACCTACTTGGGTGTCCCACTTCTTTTGCATCAGATCGCGGATGTATGTTCTAATGCTAGCTTTGTAATCAGAGTAAGGAATAAGAAGTGGTGTCACAGATTTGTTGAGTGCTGCCTTTGCAGCAAGATCGGCCATTGTATTCCCAGAAATACCAACGTGACTGGGTAACCAACAGAGGACGATGTCGCATTGGCCAGTTGCAAGATCATTATATAATTCTATAATTTCTATTAAAAGTGGATGTTTACAAGAAATATTTTTAATCGCCTGAAGGCAAGACAGAGAGTCAGAAAAGATGATATATTGTTTATGTTTGGGATGTCGTTGAATATATTTAAGAGCTGTTAATATGGCGTTTGCTTCTGCTGTAAAAATGGAGCTGTTATCTGGTATTCTAGAAGATATTGTTCTGGGATCCAATGACCGTGGCACATGACACCGCGCCACCATCCTTGGACCCATCTGTAAATAAGGATTTGTGTGTATTATATTTAGATTTTAGTTGACTATATTCTTGTTTATATTGTAATTCATTAGTTTCAGATTTCTTAAACTGTGTCAAAGTAAGGTCAACATCAGGCCTAACCAGTTGCCAAGGAGGAGAAGAAAGAAGACGGGAAGGAGCTATATTTCCCAGCTCAATGCCGGCAGCGGACAGGAATGGCTTAATTCTGTGCCCAAGAGGCGGAACAAGAGAAGGTTTTTTTATTGTATAAATCCTCATAGAGGAGATTAAAGACACAGTTAAATGCAGGGTTAGACTCGCTAGAATATAGTTTAGTAATGTATTGTAAGGATAATTTTATCCGACGTTGTGTAAGAGAAGGCTCATCTGCTTCAACATATAGACTATCAATAGGAGAGGTTCTAAAGGAACCAAGACAAAGTCTTAGGCCTTGGTGGTGGACAGAATCAAGAAGTTTTAAGTTGCTTTTGCAGGCTCCACCATAAACGATGGAGCCATAATCAAGTTTCGAGCGAACCAATGATCGATATAGGTGGAGCAGGGTAGCTTGATCCCTTCCCCACTTTGAGTTGGAAACAACTTTCAACAAATCAAGTGCCTTCAGGCATTTAGCTTTAAGGGCTTTAATATGCGGCAAAAAGGTTAAATGAGAGTCAAAGATTAGACCCAAGAACTTGGCCTCCTTCACAAGTTTGATGGGAGTGCCATTTAAAGATAGTTCAGGGTCTTTATGCGGCTTATATTTTCTACAAAAGTGTAGACAATTAGTTTTGGATTTGGAAAATTTAAAGCCGTTTTCAAGACACCATTTATTTATTTTATTTAAACACAACTGCAATTGCCGTTCAATGGTATGCATATTTTTACCACGACAGGAAATATTAAAATCATCCACAAAAAGCGATCCATCGATTGAATCATTTAAAACCTTGGATAAACTGTTGATCTTGATACTAAATAAAGTGACAGACAAAATACTGCCTTGAGGGACACCCTGATCCTGATTGTAATGGTCAGACAGGGTTGAACCCACTCGGACTTGAAATTGTCTGTCTTTCAAAAACTGTGATATAAAAAGAGGCAAACGGCCTCTCAAACCAAAGTCATGTAAATCCTTCAAAATGCCATGCTTCCAGGTCGTATCATAAGCTTTCTCAAGATCAAAGAAAATTGATACAGCATGTTGTTTATTTACTATAGCATTCTTAACAAAGGATTCTAAACGTACCAAATGATCAATGGTACTACGATTTTTCCTGAAACCACATTGAATATCTGTTATAAGGTTATTGGTTTCAAGATACCAAGTTAATCTATTATTCACCATACGTTCCATGGTTTTACAAACACAGCTAGTTAGAGCGATCGGTCTGTAATTAGACGGATCGGTATGATCCTTTGCCAGGTTTTGGTATTGGGACTACAATGGCATTACGCCATGAAGGAGGAAATTCTCCAGACGTCCATATTTTGTCAAAGATATCTAAAAGTGTCATAAGACACTGTTCCGGTAAGTGTTTCAGTAGCTGGTAATGTATATTGTCATCACCACGCTGCAGTGTCATGAGCTTGCTCAAGAGCAGTATGTAGCTCATGTAATGAAAACACTTCATTATAATCTTCACCGTTATGCGAGTCAAAATTAAGTTTCGTCTTTTCCTGTTGTTTCTGATATCTCTGAAACTCAGGGACATAATTTGCCGATGATGAATTTTGGCAAGAGTTTCGCCAATTTTATTTGCAATGTTGCATTTGTCAGTTATTACATTGTCACCATCTTTAAGATGATGAACAGCAGATTTGGAACCTTTGCCTTTTATTCTCTGAACCATGTTCCACACCTTAGACATTGGCGTGCGTGAATTAATATTGGAGACATATTTCCTCCAAGATTGTCGTTTGTTTTGTTTGAAGGTACGACGTGCCTTTGCATTGAGTATTTTGAATTTATTTAAATTGTGGACCGTTGGATGGTGGCGGAAATAATGTTCTGCCTTCTTCCTCGCCTTTCTGGCTTGTCTACAGTCTGTATTAAACCATGGTTTCCGTACATGTGGAGTTGTAGAGGATTTCGGTATACACTCGTCAGCTATTTCATTTATAACGTCAGCAAAAATCTGAATGGGATCAGTTATATCACTGAAACATTCAGGTCGCAATTTAGATTTACATAAAGTTTTATATAAAGACCAGTTCGCCTTCGAAAAGTTCCATCTTGTATACGATGGAGAATCAGATGGAGTTACTTCTGAAAGGATAGTTGGGAAGTGGTCACTTCCACAAAGGTCATTATGAACAGACCAATCAAATTCATTCAGGAGGTTAGAATCTGCAAGAGACAAATCCAGAGAAGAATAAGTGCCAGTTGCAGGATGCAGATAGGTGCTTGAATCATCATTAAATATGCACAGGTCATTATTGGAAATGAAATCTTCAATTATTTTGCCTTTAGTATTAGTGTTAATACTGCCCCAGAGTGGGTTGTGACCGTTTAGGTCACCCATAATAACACATGGCTTTGGGAGTTGATCATAGAGTGATTGAAGATCAGTCAGCTGAAGGTCTGATGAAGGCGGAATATACAGAGAGCAATAATGTAAATGCTACACCCAGAGTAAGTCGCACTGCAACAGCTTGAGAGTAGTATTAAGAGTAACAGGGCTGTGAATAACGTTCTGTCGTATAAGGATAGTAGAACCTCCAGTAGCCTCTATCACCTGGAGGGGAAAAATAATTATAGTCTTCAAACTGGCTTAAGTTAAAATGATCTGTTTGTTTCAGATATGTCTCTTGCAGACAGAACGCTGATGGTGTTAAATCTTGGACAATTAGCTGTATTTCATTAAAATTTGTCCGGAGTCCTCTACAGTTCCACTGCACGATATTGGTAGATAAACCTATCTTTTAGGCGGATTAATGGGGATCTACCCCTGCACTGTTTTCGAGGGCGACAAGCCATGTGCCCTAGAATGGACGTTTTCGGACACGTCCATGTCCTCAAGTGATCCGTATTTGTTATACAATTTGACTTTATCATCGGAACCTTTTGGGGCTCTGCCACTTTGTTTTTTCAAAGAATCTTGCTTCGGTTTGCCTTTGCTTTTGACGGTTGTTGGAACGTTACTGCTAGACTGAGACATTTGAGACGCCTGAGAAGACGTATCATGATCATAATTTGCTTCTGAGTGTGTTTGGGGCGTGCGAGGAAGTGGTTCCGCAGTTTGTGTAGACATACATGATTCCGAAGTATGCGTAGAACGCACGGATGTGACAATTTCTGGCTTGTTCGTTTTGACCCAAGTCAAATCTGTTTGGCAGGTTACAGACGATGTGGATACTGGCGATGTAGTTACCTGTGGCCTGATTTCAGAGGGTGTCTTAGTGACAGATGCATACGTATCGTTTGGCAACGTAGATTCAACCAACTTTTTTGCATCAGCAAAGCTAATGTTTTGTGTGAATTTAATTCTGTTAATGTCCATTTGTTTTTTCCACATTTTGCAGTCTTTGGAAAAAGAAGAATGGCTACCCGAACAGTTTGTGCACTTTTTAATGACATTTTCGCAGTCTTCCGTGACATGAGTCGTCTCGCTGCAATGTCCACATGTTACTGGCTTTGTGCAAGTGTTTGCGCCATGACCATATTTTTGGCATCTATAACACCTTAATGGATTTGGAATATAGATATCGACTGCAATGTTACAATATCCCGCCTTAATTGACTGTGGGGATTCGGGGTTGAGAACGAAAACAGATAGGTATTAGTTTGAATAGTCTCATTGTTTTTGCGGGTAGTGAACCTTTTGACATAAGTAACTCCTTGGTCCTTCATTTCCGACACAATATCCAGTTCCGTCATGTCAGTCAACAAGCGTTCCCTGTCTCTGATTATGCCTTTGCTGGTATTCAGTGTTCGGTGTGCTGACACTGAGACAGGAACACCCACAAATGATTCAATAGACATTAGGTTTGATGCTTGTTGCCTTTGCTACATTCAATTAGCAATGCACCTGAACGTAAACGTTTAATGTTTTGACGTCTCCCGCAATGCCATGTATACCCTTTGATACAGCAAATGGGTTTAATTTCAGGGCGTTTTATCAGGACTTTCCAGCACCAGGAAACGTGGCCAGTAATCAGTAGATTTTGAAGGTCGTTCATCGTCGTTGTCCAGTGGACGTTTGGGTTTTTTGAGGGGTTTGGTACTCCATGGTTGTTTATATAATGGTTCATCATCCGAGCTCCCCACCCGCCACGGAGTGTCATAAAGACAGTGCTAATAACAAGTGGATCTCCGACTTGCAGCACCAGGGATACCCGGATGATATACGCCAGCAGAAGAATTAAAGAATTAATTAATCTACCAGATTGGCCCATGAGCCACCGCCTTCTGGGTATATGACTCTAGGCAAATTACAAAATTGATGAAGATGCACTTGAAATTCAATTGATAAATAATTTAGCCAAGACTTTTATCAAAACCAGTTAAAAGTTGAAGTATTTTGTGAAATACAATAATACTCAGGGCTTGGCATGACCAGCCGATTGGTTGAACTGGGCCCATTCAACCACCCGTCTAGGTGAAGTAAACAGCTGGGAAGGAGTGAGGTACAGCTGGGGAGCTGTGAGGTACAGCTAGAGAGGTATGAGGTACAGCTGGGGAGTTGTGAGGAACAGCAAGGGACGTGTGAGATACAGCTGGGGAGTGGTGAGGTACAGCCAGGGAGGTGTGATGTAAACTAGGGAGCTGTGAGGTACAGCTAGGGAGGTATGTAGTACAGCTTGGGGAGCTGTGAGGAACATCTGGGGAGTTGTGAGGTACAGCTAGGGAGGTGTGAGGCACAGCTGGAGAGCTGGGAGGAAACAGCTAGGGAGTGTGAAGTACAGCTGGGTAGGTGTGAGGTACAGCTGGGGAGTTGTGAGGTACAGCTGAGGAGTTGTGTCTAACAGCTGGGGAGGTGTGAGGTACAGCTAGGGAGTTGTGAGGAACAGCTTGGGAGGTGTGAGGATATCCAGGTAGGGAAGTGTGAGATAGAGCTAGGGAGGTGATAGGTACAGCTAGGTAGGTGTGATGTACAGCTGGGGAGTTGTGAATGTACAACTAGGGAGGTTTGAGGTACAGCTGGGGAGTTGTGAGGAACAGCTGGGGAGGTGTGGAGGTACAGTTGGGGAGTTGTGAGGTACAACTAGGGGAGCTGTGAGATACAGCTAGGGAGGTGTGAGGTACAGCTAGGAGGTGTGGATGTACCGCTAGGGACGTTAGCTAGATACAGCTAGGGAGGTGTGAGGAAACAGCTGGGAAGGTGCAGATGTGGCCAGCTGAGGAGCTGTGGGAGGTACAGCTGGGGAGGTGTAAGGTACAGCTAGGGGCTGTGGAGGAACAGCTGGGGAGGTGGAGGTGGCACAGCTAGGGAGGTGTGAGGTACAGCTTGGGAGAGCTGGGAGAGGAACAGCTGGGGAGCTGTGGGAGGTACAGCTGGGAGGTGAGGCTACAGCTGGGGATTTGTGAGGAACAGCTGGGAAGGTGTGAGATACAGCTGGGGAGCTGTGAGGTACAGCTAGTGAGGTGTGATATACAGCTAGGAGGTGTGAGACAGCTAGGGAGTGCACGGAGCTGTATGGTGGGAATTACAGCCAGTGTGAGGTACAGGTGGGGAGCTGTGGGAGGAACAGCTGGGGATGTGTGCGTTACAGGGGAGTTGTGGAGGCCAGCCAGGGAAGGTGTGGAGGAAACAGCTGGGGAGGTGTGGATACATCCAAGGAGGCGTTAGGTACAGCTGGAAGGTGTGAGGTACAGCTGAGGGTTCAAGTCGTGAGGTTGGTTTGAGTTTAATGAGCTTTAACTGTGTTATTGATACATAAACCCCTCGCATTTGTTTTTAATGTTTGAATTAGGTTGATTCGGGCAACTCTATTACTCCCCTCCTGTTGATCAACTTTGACCTTCCATGCTAAGTGATAAGACTTTCATAGTTTAGTTGCAAGGGTATTGAAGAGTATCACCAGACTCTGCACGTTCATACAACCGGACTGAACTGGGTACGACATTGCTCTTTAAGTTGTTACAAGCATGAGCATCGATCTGCACAATTGGGAACCGATGACATGTGTCGACCAGGTCAACGAGCCTGACCAAACGATCCCGTTAGTCGCCTTACGACAAGCATAGGTTACTGAAGATCAATATTCTAACCCGGACCTTCACGGGTGGCGCCCGCACAGTATTCTCGAGGTCAAACTCTGGTCTCATATTACTCAGGTAACAGTTTGATATGATGATATTAACTTTCTTGTGACGGTAACAACGACGGAATGTGGACTTGAATTTGGAAAGTGTGGTGGAGACATAGCAAGGTTTGAACATGTCATTCTTAAATGTTGTCGAAAACTTCCTTCTCTTCTCTCACAAACACTAACTGAAGTTTGCAATTTTACCGCGAACTCCTCAATAATACGCATGAGGTCATGGGTGGTGGGTAGCCTAGTGGTTAAGACGTTCGCTCGTCATACCGAAGACCCGGGCTCAATTCCCAACAAAGATACAATGTTTGAAGCCCATTTCTGGTGTTCCTGCAGTAATATTAGTGAAATATTGCAAAAGCAGTGTAAAAGTAATACTCACTCACTCATTGAAGTCAGGTGTTGAGGGCTACAACAGACAATATGTTCAGTGGGAAGGTGCGCGTTGAGGTACAGCTGGGAAGGTGTTATTGAGGAACAGCTGGGTGGTAGGTTAGCACGGAATGAAGTGCTGTACAGCTGGGAAGGTGTGAGGAACAGCACGGAAACTGTATGGTACAACTAGGGATGTGTGAGGTACAACTAGTGAGGGGTGAGGTACAGCTGGGAGAGGCGTGAGGTACAGCTAGGGAGGTGTAAGGTACAGCTGGGGGGGCTGAGGTGTGGGAGGTACAGCTGGGGAGATGTGAGGAACAGCTGGGTAGGTGTGAGGAACAGCACGGAAACTGTATGGTACAACTAGGGAGGTGTGAGGGTACAACTAGTGAGGGGTGAGGTACAACTGGGAAGGTGTGAGGTACAGCTGGGGGCTTGTGAGTTACAGCTAGGTAGGTGTGAGGTACAGCTAGGGAGGTGGTGAGGTACAGCTGGGAAGATGTGAGGTATGGCTGGGCGTGTGTGGGGGTACAACTAGGGAGGTGTCGAACAGCTAGGGAGGTGTGGAGGTACAGCTGGGGAGATGTGAGGTACAGCTGGGGTTTGTGTGAGTTACAGCTAGGTAGGTGTGAGGTACAGCTAGGGAGGTGTGAGGGTACAGCTGGGGGTTCAAGTCGTGAGGTTGGGCTGTGAGGAGTGAGTGAGTTTAGTTTTACACCGCTTTTAGCAATATTACAGCAATATCACGGCGGGGAACACCAGAAATGGGCTTGACAACACATTGTACCCATATGGGGAATCGAACCCGGGTCTTCGGCGTCACGAGCGAACGCTTTGACCACTAGGCTACCCCACCGCCCCTGAGGTTGGGTTGAATATAATGAGTTGTAACTGTGTTATTGACATAACCCCTGGCAGTTGTCTGGAATGTTTGAATAATGTTGAACTGGCCAAACTATTAATACCCTCCTGTTGTGATGATAAATCGTTTGTTTGCTTACTTCGACCTGTCCATGCTGCGATAAAACTTTTCATAGTTTAGTTGTCAGGGTATTGAACAGTATCACCAGACTCTCTGCACGTTCATACAACCGGGCTGAACTGTACGACATTGCTCTGTAAGTTGTTACAAGGTGGTACAGTGTTGTCTGAAAGGTTACTGAGTGTCTTCATGAAGCGACAACCTTGAAGGACTTGTGTTTAGACAACAGGACGGTTGACCAGTATCTGGGAGCTGAGGTATTTATTGTTTCTCATACACACAGCAAGGAGTCACTAGTCATGCATGCATTTTGGTCCACGAGACGTTAAACTTGCATGGAATTTGACGATGAAGTTCGCTAACACTGATATTCGGCGATATATTTCATCAATTCTCATCATGCCGTTAACGAAGATCAATATGTTTTTAACTTTTGTCGTTTTATATGTAAGTACAATTTTCAAAAAAGAAACGCATAGACATTTTCAGAAGAATTATTTAGTTTAAGAGCAATTATATCATGTAATTACAATGTTAGAAAGGTGCGAGTTCGCACGTCTATAGACAAGAGGTCGCCAACACAACAGCAGACTTAATTGTTGTGTATTCCGTACACTACTTCGTAAGGCCACCATTGGCAGCAATTACCTCTCGAAACTGTCTCGGCACAGACTGATTAAGTTGACGAAGTCGCTCTTGCGGAATTATTCCCACCTCTGCCACAGGCTCTCGTGTCTTTCCGAGGATTAAAGTTTAATTTGTATATATTGATTTTGAGATGACCCCCGACTGGAAATGTTTCACAGTACAATACATCATGACAAACCCGGACCCTTCGGTGTACCCCACCCGCCTGCTTTGCTGATCGATACGCTACCATCGCATGCAATCGATTAAAAGTTCATGTAAACATAATCATGGATTATTGGCCTATCGAGCACCACCAACGACACCTACCAATTCAATATTGTTATTTCTGCAAGTCGATTGAAAACCGATTTTGACCCTCAAATAAACGACCTTGACACAAATGGCTGACGATATGTCCGCACTAAACAGGGGTGTGGTCGAAGCAAGCAGCTACAACTTAAAGGGATGCACAGACTATTAATACATGTGCCGTTCTTCACCACACATGGAATCTGTTTGAGAGGTTCATGTCAGGGCATTCTGTTTCGTTAGAACTCAGAATGCTGTGTGGGTTATATATATAAAAATAAATACTTAAGATGGATATTATTGTTACTTTGGATCCGAGTATTTGGCGATTAGGTGCTAATGAGCCCTTTTCTGATCAGTAGGTAATAGCTTTAAGACTTTTTTGTTATGGAAATTACATTACATTTGAAATAACTCACTTTGTTGTATACTGCTTATGTCATACAAAGCAGACCCTGGTTATAACAATACAAACACAGGCAGATGCATTCACAAACACGAAACCGTTAGGTCCCTAATTTCAGTACACAATTGTAGGCGCTAACTGGCTAACCATTGCTGCAGAAATATAGTCAGCTATACTTTGAAACAAATAATACAACTGACCAATGATTTTCGGTGTGAAATATTGTTGTAAAAGTATATATAATATAGAACTAACTTCATGGATAACAACTTCTTTTATTCGCGATGCGACGTTTCGATACAGATTCTTATCTTGCCTCACACATAAATGTCGTTTTCTGAATGGCTGAGCGCTCTTCTGTTGTTTTCAATGTACCCCGCTTACAAACGAGTAACATTTTCTATGTACTCCACTGGGAATGCCGAACTCATTTGGTACTCCGTGGTTGTAGTTCTTTATCTCGAATAACGATGAATCACGTATGATGTTTTGGTTAATTAAGAGCGCTATTAAAATATTTCACCCATGGGTGAATAAAATTTGCCCAATGGAGAGAATATTTACTTTTGCTCAAAATTCAACTTTTAGAATAGTATCTTACCACTTCTGTGGTATTTTAAAATAAACTGCTATAGTTTAAACAAGAATACTGTAAGTATTGTCATAAGTGCAAAAAATTGAAAGGTCATATGGGCATCTGTATACACGCTTTTGTCCAATCATGCATACAATTTTAAGATATTATCTTATCGAGAGGTGTAAGCCGTGGGCTCGACTGCCGTCTGGCGTGCGGTACAAAAAGCCTTTTTCCTAATGCAAGATTGGAAAGATTGATGCAATGAGAACGGAACTTAGAAAGCTTTATACACGAACAGTTGCGGCCTTGTAGGGGTATAAATCAAAAGCATAATGAATTTTATCAATGCCACTTGTATGATGTTGACAAGTATGGCTTAACTTTCTCTCCGAATTCTGTCGTGAACCTAATTTTTTTAAACTGGAATGTACCACTTACATCTCCTTCGTGGTCAGGAAGCAACTGGTACAACATTATTGAGTGCGTGATAAGATGATGAAATTTGTTGACGTCTCCTCATCCCTGTCTGTAAAGAAACCAGATAATCCAGTGATTTCTATAGCTGACGTGAACCCCTTTCCTTCAACACAAGTTTAAGATTTGTTTGCGGTGTTTAAAAACTAGCAACCACTCAGCATGCTTGCAGTAACAAGTCTGAGGGCTGTAAATAGTCGAATCCGGACCAGACAATCGAGTGATCAACATGTGAGTCGATCAACGCAATTAGGATACGATGATACGCGAAGACAGCGAGCCTGACCACTGGGACCCGATCCTTTCACTTTTAACGACAAACATGAATACCAATGCAAACGCGGAACTTCACTGGTATAATTATATATGTGTCAGAGGGTTAATATGAGTTTCAAACAACGCCGGTTAGAATACTAATGTTATGACTGCGGATGAACGTCTTAGTTGTGAGTGAGTACATTCTGCATATTCCGATCGAACTCGTACGTGACGTTTCTTATGTTAAAGGTCACATGCGACGTAAAACACAACTTTGCAGATGCTGATACCTTTCGGTATGGACTTACCGAAACAAATCATCAAAATGCAAATTCAACTTATAAAGTTGAAAAATAACGCTATGAAAAAAACGCGAAGTCGGAGTTCAAAAGATTCACTAATTTTTCCCCAGCGCTTGGGAAAAGTGGTTTCAACAGCTGGGCTGCGCCTCATAGCACATGCGCAGTGAAATAGGGTTCGCGCAGCGGGTTTTTCCAGTGAATACCTCGGTGAAGGCTTTGGGTGTGAGCTATTTTTTTTAAAATGTTTTGTTGATATTTCACAGGTGCGAGCTTTTTATATGTTATACCAGTAGATTACCGATTTAACTGTTTATATAATTTCATTTGTCTGTTTCACCACACGTTCTTCTTACCGAGTCACTTTCTCAGTTCGATACTTAAAAGCAATGTCATTATTTAGCGTTGACAGAATATGTAACTGTGACACAGATATGTCGTTGTCACAGACAAACTCCTCTATGTGTCTGCCTGCCTGTCTGCTAATGACAATATTCAATACACAACTTCGATCACTGACCACATGCAATTTAGAACTTAACACCTATCAGGCTATACACCATAAAACAAAACGCATTGATTTATGGCCCGAGTTCTGTCTCTGTCACATTTTGTAATTAGACAGACAGGCAGGTGTGATACTTGTACACATGACATGTTATGATGTCTGTTGATTGCAAATTGTTATACACAAGAAAATGAGCATGTATTTACGGTTCATTGCCGGGAATGCTAAAATCGTGACGCTTCTCGGTTCAATGAGCGTAGCCTTCGCGGTACTTGCAATGGCTGTGAAAGTTATGTGAGTATGAGTATGCCCCGTTCTTACCGCTCTGCCTTCTCCAAATTCAGATCAGGTACTGCTCCTCTGCATTTGGAAACCGGCAGATATACAAATGTGAATGTGAATGAGAGGGTATGTTTTCAGTGCAGTGAGAGTGTTGAGGATGAAAGACACGTTCTGTTGTATTGCCCTATGTATGATGATTTGCGTGAAAGTTTATATGAAAATGTCTGTTTTAGCTATCCCAACTTCTTAGATCTTTGTGATGATGATAAATTAGTTTTACTTTTTAAACACCATGTATATTTCAGTGCCAAAACCTGCTTTTATCTCTTGCAAAGAAGAAAACATATTTTATACGGATAGAATTTAGACTGTATGTACCTATATAATTATTTACTATTTAGTATTTATAATGTATTAATACATTAGTCTCATAACCCTTAAAAGGGTGGCTCACTTATATGCTACATTTTATAAATATATTTATATATGTATTTAATGTGAGGTGAGACTGAAATAAAATATCTGTCTGTCTGCAATGTTATGGTTAAATGAACACGGGGCGCCTCACTCGAGGCTCTGACAAATTACAAAGAAAACAGGATTAACGTGGACGCTCTTTAATTTAGGCACATACAAAATATTAATACAGCTATACGTTTTCATTTTCAGTATACATTTTCTTGAATTCGACATTACATTGTCATTATCCATAGTAAATCACATTTCTGTCAATCTACGTCGAGCTTAAGACAATTTGAGAAGTTCAGACACGTGGTCTGTGTAGGCGATGTCCCCGATGATGTTGTTCAGAAGGCCCTTCAGGATTAAGTCAACTCTAACCTGCGCACCTGCCATCACGAATATGTGTACGATAGTTTCTGGTGTCAGTTTGCAACTTAAATATTATAGCAATGTTTTCGAATTAAATTTTTCTGAAATAAAAAACGCCACTTAAATACAGGGTCTAAACAAGCGAAGAAGATAAAGATGCCTGCTACATATTGAAGTTGGAAGATACCATAATGTACCTTGGGAAGAAATAATATGTGTCCATTGTTTATCTTTAAATCTTAATCGAATAGAAGACTGGTTCAAGTCTTAATAAATTCTATGTTCTATTCTGTTCTGATAAATCCTCTATTATAACAATGTTTTGAAAAGAAATGTATCTACTCCCGGCATGGATTATGCTTCCCGGCACTGTATCTTTAGCTTTGGCGGTACTCCCCTAATTAGCTCTCCGGAAATCCGAAATATAAATTTTAGCCTTCCTGGACATCTGAAAATACATTTTAGCCTTCCCGGTAATGACACCGTATTTTCAAAACCTAACATCTCTATATATACACACACACAATTAGCCGTGAGGGCATCGGCAAATGAACCAGCCGTTACACTTGAGTGCACACCCACCCGCTCTGACTGGGTTCGGTATCCCGGCTGCTTCGTTTCTAGGGAAGTAAACCCAAGTACAAAATATTGCACTTTTGATTTGCGATTGTACGCTTTTAATTTTGTTTATATGTTTTTTTCATAATCAGCAATGTATATTATATGTCATAAATAAGTGATAACTGTGTTTTTAATTATGTTTGAGTTTTGGTTGCATGTGACCTATAAGCAATCCACTCCTTTGATGATCTCCTCGGTGCATTATCGCGATAATGACATCGCGAGATATCGAACGAGCCTCACAGCTCAGCAGGAACAGAAATCGTGACAATTGTTGTGAAAATAAAGCTATATGTTCTCACAATCTGCTGTCATTTAATTTTGTCACCTGCTTTGCCTAGCCTCCGAGTGGGCCTAGGACAAATGCCACCTGCCGGACAAATGCCACCTAGGACAAATGCCACCCAAATAAAAAAAAAAACCACCAACACAATAACATTTTTAAAAAGTCAACATTACTATGAAATCAAATTTTACATGAAAATCAACTTTTTTATCAAAGTGAATATATTTTTTTAAGAACCCAAATTATTCATCAAAGTCTACATAATTTTACAACAAAATCAACATTAAAATCAATATGGGTGGTGATTGTCCTCTCTGTAATGGTAAAATAACTGGGTGGCATTTGTCCGGGTGGCTTTTGTCCTGCTCCCCTTCCGAGTTACAACTTGTTTTCATAGACGATTCTGTCGTAATTGCCTGGTGTCGCTGGGCCTTATTTGTTCGAGCCAGCCGCTAGTGATAGTGAGAAAACTATGATCAGCCTCGCTCATCTCGGTTACGGTTAATTACTTCCAACCTAAACAGTGCGACATTAGGAAGGGGTGGATGCCCATCAGATGCCGTTAATTTCCCCGGTAGTTCTTGTCTGATTGTATTAAAGTATCACAGCAGTGTGGGCTTTTGCAGGTTTTCTAATGCCTGAATGGTATAATGACTGATCATAATTGATCCCATTTCTGTGGGTTTTTTACCTCGATATTTATTCACGTCATTTAAAAATATGACGTATAATATTAAAAAATGACATTTGATCTATTTGAATCCGTAAACTAAACAACCCCACTTTGCCATTGCTAGAAGACTAATTTACTTAGGTGAATAGGTACATACAGTTTTAGCACACAGCAAATGCTTATGTGTGTTTCTTATGCAACAATGAAGTTCTGTCCGTATTCTCAAAATAGTGTCGGCCCATAGGTTTTCACATGCAATACCTGTGGTTCATCTAAACAGGGGGCAAATAAGCTACGCTTTTATGGTACTTTTAAGGATGTTTATACGCCGGAATTTTACGTAACTCATCCCATGCCCCGCCCATACAGAAGTGCATATGCTAAGTTCAGATGCGGCACTGCACCAATTAATATTGAGCTGGGTAGATATAACAATATTCCACTTAACGACAGAAAATGTTTTTATTGTAAACACTGTGTTGAAGACGAAGTTCATGTTTTAATTAATTGTCCGGTTTATAGTGATGAACGTTTTAGTCTTTTAAATACTTGTGATAGCCTATGTCAGAATTTTAGTAATCTTACTGATATACAAAAAACTGCTTTTATCCTCTCCAATAGCAATATCTGTTTTATAGCTGCCAAAACCTGCCATGTTATTTTAAAGAGGAGAAAATCCGTATTATATAACTTTTAATTATTGTTATTCATAATACATGTACATGCAATGTTTAAAGAATTTTGTCTCTCATAATTCCGTATGGAATGGCCCTATGTAAATATATGTTTAATTAGTTTGTATATATGTATAACAGGGTGAGACTTTTAATAAATAATAATCTGTCTGTCTGCAATTAAAATTGCATGCAATACAGCAATTAATACTCCTTGTTGTAATCCGTGTTAGATGGTATAAACCTACACATGTTATTTGTCATCATTCACTTTGATGGTCAGTTAATGAATTTAAAACAAGTATAATTAGTGGTAACACCACTTGGATAACCCGACAAAGGTTCCCATTTTTCGTTTCTTGTGTCTGGAGTAAATACTCAACATTATTAACATCGATCAAAGGATTAACCGATAACACGCTGATTGATTAATTACTTTTATCTTACACAGAAGATTTGTCAAAAGGTAGTGTTCATGTATTTAGATTTACTAATCTATACTGAATACACTCTGTCGTGTCGGTGTCTGCGTAAAACAACTTCCTTCTTTCAAAGGATTAACCGCCAAGACATTGATTGATTGCTCATTATTGGCTAACTAAATTACTTTTTTGTAAAGAATGGTGGACATTATGCGAATAGTTCCCAGGTATGCTATCTTGGGTGACCAATGAGACTATATACCAATGTGAAATACCTTGAAACGATATATCACTTTTCGTAAACATGTATTAGATGTATCATTTGGGAACAGCTGCAGTTGAACGGCATATCACTCGTTTTTGTGGATATTGATGGATACATTCCTCGAACAAAAAGTAATAGCCTGACATTGTTCTTATAACTCTTATCTGTTTTAATTTTAATAATTGCATTTTGTTTTTATTAATTTGTCGTGGCATTCAACAGAATCATTGTTTTCGTCGTGAAGTAATGAGACAGACAACATACACTAGGGCGTGTGTGCGAATTATGATTTACATTGGCAAACTATAAAATGTCTAGATATTCAAGTTATAAGTATAGGCAGATCGCCTGATTTTTATTTAGTTTCAAAATGCATACAAGTATGATAATAAAACTAATTAGGATTATAAGACCAAATATAAAGACGCACGTTGACTAGTATCTACATACTGGTGGAGTGGACGTTAACCACGTGAATGTAGCAAGAAATTTATTGCGCAGTATTGTCACTTCGACCCCACCTCGCTTCCGAGGAAGAAATCGTTATGTTACAAGTTGTGTCAAGCCAAATCCTGTTGGCCATGTTTCAAATGCATATTTAACTACGAGTAGAAAGTAGTTTTGATTTTCTAACTTGATGAAAACAAACCATTATCTCATTAATTCTTTAACAAACTTTAGCCCGTGATGTTACGATTATTAAAAATGGCGGCGCCCTGTCGCTAACATCCGCCAGTCTGAGAATAAATGCTATTTAGGTTTGTTTTCACCGAGTTACAAAATCAAAACTACTTTTACTGGTAGTAAAATATGTATTTGATTGATGGCCAATAGGATTTTGCATGACATAGCTTATAACATAACAGTTTCTCTAGTGGAAGCGAGGTGGGTGTCAATATAACAGTACTTACAATATTATTGTCACTTCCACCACAACCTCGCTTCCGAGAAAGAAATCGTTATGCTTCAAGTTGTGTCATGGAAAACCTTTTGGTCATCAATCATATATTTATTGTACTACAACTAGTAAGTAGTTTTGATTCTTTAACTTCCGCGAAGCGATCTGAACACATTTAAGATATCGTTCCAAGCTTCCACAACGCTCGCTTCGCACTCACAAACATAACCCATTTAGCAGCACGAACTACGGGGTCCGGTGGAAATTAGTGCATGGTGACACCATCACTCGACCCCTAGGAGGGCAACGCAACGATTGACGGCAACGCAACGATTCGTTTTGCTTTTGGAGTAAGTTTCGTTGTTCAGACCATCCTTTAATGTTGGAATATGGGCGAAAAGTAAATATAAAACAACATGAGCGATTCTGCCCCCTGTAGTATTGTACTTTCTACCATTGAATCAGAGTACCAATTCTTTATTTAATGTTCATTTTACTGTGATCTGAGAAACAGCCTGCTCCCCACAATACTACATAAATAATCCATGTGAAACTAAATTTATCAACTTATTATTGTCTTGCAATTCTACAACTGTAAACAATCTTGCTAAGTTTATATTTCTTGCATTGACAAAAAGAGTTAAGTTTTTGAATATAGAGTATAAGATTAAATAAGACATTGTACATGTTAGCATACAGCTTAATATAACATATGGCGCTGGATTGTATTGTCATCTTTATAATTGTATAACGGGTCGGTGGCCCTTGTACGAAATTAACTCTCACTCACTAGATATATGCTTACGATGACACATACTTAAACTAAACGTGACAAAATTCACTTTTCACCCAAAACATTGAACATTTAAAATGTGTTCACCACTGCAATTTCGACTAGTCAAGTCGATAATCCTTTCGTTAATCCCTTTAAACAATCATTACTAAAACAACACCAAACATCAAAGACTTTATACCGCCAGTCGCCATAACGCCCCCATGAAACACTCATGCCGCCCCCACGCCACTATAGCAATTAGCCCATGCAGAACAATAATTTACCATCACCCACCAGTTATCTCCCTTGCGGATATTTCCAAAATTGGAAATCTCACATTTCCAAAATTGGAATTTTGGAAACATCATCTTTCCAAAATTGGAAATGTCTTGGAAACATCATCTTTCCAAAATTGGAAATGAAACATCTTTTCGGAATTGGAAACATCATCTTTCCAAAATTGGAGAATGTCTAGGAAACATCATCTTTCCAAGACATTTCCAAGCTTGTAAATGTGGATTTTGTTTCCAGTGTAGGATTATTAATGTTGCGTCCCTTTATCCATCTGTCGAGCCGCATAGAGTAACGTCCTTAGTTCACTCTTGCTCGGGGAACGCCTTCCCCTCGTGCTGCGTGTGTTTGTGTATGGTAGTGAATAAAGTCGTTTGAGGAGACATTCGGTGTCTTGTGGATGTGAGAAGCACTTCATGTTAAAGGCGACATTTATACCACAATGGCGAACACTTAAAAGACATATTTAGGCAGGAAAGGTTTGGGTTCATGGGTGTCAACGTGGAGAGAAAAACTAGAAGCCAAGCAAGAATGCAGTCCTGTGTTCCGATCATTTCGAGTCGGATGCATATGAAAGAGATGAATCTCGCCTTGCACGCATAGGGTATGAAAATCCAAAAGCTCGGCTGAAGAAGGAAGTAGTACCCTGGGGAGTGGGATACGGTGATTTCGTAGACTGAACCAGTTCGTAGACGCGGTGGATTCGTAACCCAGACTGGTTCGTAGATGGTGATTTCGTAGACGTGTATTAATAATTGAATAATAGTTTATATTAAGTTTGATTTTTACTTAGAATGTGTATAACGAAGTTCTTATGCTTTGTTTTCAGTGATACGAAACTAAGGGCAGCTAAGGACAAGAAAGTGTGAATGAAGAATGATTTCTTCTTACCTTCTTGAGGTTTATATACCCTAAGTGTGTGTACAGGTAAACTTTGTCGGCGGATCAGACAAAATTAGTCTACTCATCATAATTTCCCGACTGTTTTCATTGTTGTGGGAGGATTAACAGGTTTCACAGAGTTGTTGTGAATGTTAATTAGGAAGTGGTGAGTTGTTTTGATTGCGAAATACTCTGTGTAGGAGATGTAAGTGTTTTCTTAAGAAGTGTTTTCTGCTACTTCTCTGCTGGTCTGCGTAGTTGAACGTTGAATGACGATACTTACCTAATACATATCTTTTAATTTTACACAACTGAATTTAATATATTAGCGGCCTATGATTTGTCGGAATTTGTCGGACGTGGACCGCTGTGAAGCATATTTTATTATTTTAAGCATATTTTCACCGCCGATCATACTTACCTGATATATTTTATTTATTTCAAACACTTTTCGTCGATTTTCATCATCATTGAGGTTGAACTTTTCCATTTCAATAACGTCAATCCGTCTACGAATCCACCCGGATTTCCATGTCTACGGACCAGTCTGGTCTACGAATTCACCTACCTACTGTCAGTGGTATTTTTATAACAATGATAAAATCAAGTCCGATTGTGATAAAATTACTATCAAAATCAGTCAGAGATTTTACATGAGCCTGAAATTGTTTCGCTTTCACGTTCGTTCTGGTTTGGAGCCCAAATACTCCAGTCTATAAACACAACGACAAAATGCCATAGTACCTGTTTCATTCATTGTTTTCCATTTTGAGAAATTACACGCGTCAGCATCTGACTCGCTATTTGTCAGTAGTGTGTGCCCTGAAAGTTTTCCTGTATGTGCCGTGAAAGATTTCCTGTATTCTCATTGGTTGTCATTCTAACGTTATGACCGAACACAATAGCTATTTCCATAAGATAAAATTAGGGAAATATGTATGGTCATGACCATTCTCTTCCCACAGAGGTTACTTGTCATATCTTCCAACGAACCTCTGTTCTAATACGGCCATACCGTTCTCGTAAAATCCCCTAGCAGCAAAAATCCCAACACGAATTATCTCCCTTCTTTCTATCCAATCAGAACATGTGTTACATCGAATTAGATTTAACGTGACTAATACAAAACAAATGTGGGGCCACAAATATCCCTCCTCTGCCGGGGTTTGTGCTGATCTGAGATACAAGACATTTAATGGCTGGCTTGTCCGTTGTCAACGAGGGCGATGGGTCATTGATCCGCCATTACATGACTGAGTTCTGTCTAGAAGAAACGTTGGCGCGTCCGCGCAGGGGAAGAGGTTCTAGTTTTCCCCTGAAGCTTACGGGAATTACCAAAGCCTTGCGAATGATCACTTTTGAAACAACGTCGCTGATGGCAATAACTAAATCTGATCGCAACTAATCACGAATCCTGAAACACTCCTCGCACCATGGAAGGGCCGTATTAGAACATAGGTTCGTAGGAAGATATGACACGTTGCCTCTGTGGGAAGAGAATGGGTCCTGACTTGTATTTTATCATTCTTGGCATAAAGTATCTGCCTCGCTTATGTTATCTCTGCTCGACCAGGCAGGAATCTTGTATAGGGGACTTCATAATTTATTAACGAGAACTAGGATCCTATTGTTTTCACAAAATATTTGCTTGCAACAGTGTAAGTTTTGTAGCAAACAATTTCTACTTCTCCCGTCTGAACCATGGGCTCTTAATGATTAAGAACTCAGCCAATCAGCACAGCATTCAGCAGGCATTCAGCACAGCATTCAGCAGGCATTTAGTAAGTTGCCAATTGGTCAATAGATACAAATAATGTTTTTTCACGTGACTCTAATGTCGTCAAGACCCAAAACTGAAAATATGAAACTTTAGGAACAAACATAATGCAATATGTCACTTATTAAATGTCAACAGTGACTTTCTTTTCGCCTTACAGATGACAGCAGTTTCAACACAATCGGGTATATCTAAAATACTCAATTTACGGTTTTCATTAGGATCTTTAGAAACAGAGGATTCATCCCCTGATATTCTGGAGTTGGGTTATGAATGAATTATTATCGCCTTTGCATTCGCGCTGATCACTTCTCACAGCATTACTGCGATGTTTACTTCGACTTGTGACGGACTTGTCTGTAAATCCGCTCTTGCCTTGCAATGTTGTACAGCGTGTTACGCAGCTTGAGTGGTTGGAGATATTCCCTGCCATCGGTGTCAATACCTGGCTGATGGTAAAACTTCTTGTACATACCCGACAGTTTATTGTTTGAGGAGATACAATTACACTGAACCTTGGTAGACCGTCATCCATGACGGCAAGCGATTTCGTAGCAGGCGTCCTTTTCTCGGAATCAACGACAAATGCTTTGTTATACAGTTTTACTAGACAGTTCGGGGTTTGCGGGTTGTTCATAATGAATGATAGGTTCTTTATCAATGAGGCAATGTTTCAACCCGCCTTGCACATTTTTCAAAACACGTGGCGCATACTTAACGTACCGCTTGTCGCGTTAAGATGCATCACTCAAAACTCGAAATTGATCCGCTTCCACAATTTTTTATGTTCTTGGAATCCACGAAAAGCGAACGCTTTTCCGTTTGTAGAAAACGACAGCATTACTTAGTCCTTCATCGAATCCAAAGAAACACATTGGATTCCCGACATTTCCGTTCGTCCGCTTCTGTTACTGGGTCACAACGTTTCTTTGTCAACGCTGACGCATTTTGCCGTTAAGTTTATCATGTGCGCGTCAATGTCTTACGAAATGCGGCAAAAGTAGGATCGTCCTCCTTATAAATATTGATATCAAGAATGTGAAACGTTGCATGCAGAAATCAAGGTCGCGGTTATTCAACGAGAAATATCCTCTGGAATTACAACCGGAGATTCTAAAGAGAGTTGGATCGTGCTGATTCTGGTACTGCACCCAGTCTTTCCAAACATGCAGTTAGTGCCCACTGGTTGTTTTGTCGCGTTTCTTCGGGGTATCACTTCCTTGTGTTCTTGTTCTGATATCGCAGGAAGATAAAACGACAGTCACTTTCCTCATGTTTTACCAAATCGCGAGATGGAATATAGACAGCAACTGGGGTCAGACTTGGGCTTGTGCACATTCAATAGGATTCAAAGTCAGTATTGCTGAAGTTCGTCGAACAACAAATCAAAATTCACGAAATCGGTTTGCTCGTTCATGGCTCTCCACATTTTGAATTGTGAGGTAAAAAGATGACGTAGGATATGACCTTGCTAGTGACGTCGCTTCATAACTGTCGATCCAAAGTAGGCTGAGTTCTACAAGTCAGTGGAGAAATTTTAGTGGCTAAAAGCTTATCTTCTTCTTTAACCATTTATATTTCTCTACATAGATTCGAACTATTACTTACTGGGGCGGTGAGGGTAGCCTAGTTAATGGTTAAAGTGTTGGCTCGTCACACCGAAGACCCGGGTTCGAACCCCACATGGGTACAATGTGCGAAGCCCATTTCTGGTGTGCCCCGTCATGATGTTGCTGGAATATTGCTAAAGCGGCGTAAATCCAAACTCTGTCAGTCAGTCGGTCTAACT